>NC_079379.1:2679226-2751726 GCF_021018895.1 Seriola aureovittata
TGTATGTGTGTGTGTGTGTGTGTGTGTGTGTGTGTGAAGTGTATGCATGTCATGGTTTGCTGTCTGAGCACAAACTTGGGCCTGGGCTACAGCTGACCTTTTATGGCATTTGAACAAACTCAAGACACACACAGACACTGACACACGGCTGACATATAATCTGCATAAAACATGCACACACACACACACCACACTCGCTCATCTATGCAAGCCTACTAAGTCGTCCATAACTAGGACGCTCAGTTTAACTTCCTGTGGGACCTGTGGGGTGGTGAACCTCTGGCATCTGCTGCGGCTGTTTCAACACATCACATTATTTTCCTCATTACATTCTGTCGAAGGAGCCGACCTGAATGGTTATGAATCAGAATCAGAAAAACTGTAATGATCCCTATAGGGAAATTTCTTCGTCACAATTACTCAACACGTAAATAAGTAAAAAAGTAAAAACTACTATAAAATATTGATAATAATAAATGAGTGTGTGACTCGCTACATTTATGTGTGTGTGTGTGTGTGTGTGTTTGTGTGAGTGGAGGGTCAACTGGACTAAATCGGGTGGAGGAGTTATCTGCTATATTCTCTGCAGGCTAACCGTGACACCCCATTGTGTGTGTGTGTATGTGTATGTGTGTGTGTGAGTGAGAGACCATGAGTGTGTGTGTCTGCCTGAAGTGATTCACCTGCTGTCTGAGTCATCCTCCCACGTGCTCACACACACACACACACACACACACACACACACACACACACACACACACACACACACACACAGTGCTCCCACCTACACAACACATAAGGGCTGAACACAGTGTGTTCACAACTTTGGCCCTGTGTGTTTTTAAAGACAGAGCTGACATTATGTAATCTGCAGAGTGGTTGCCTCTCGGTGCTTTTTCACTGCTTGCTTTAACATAAAATCAGCAGCAGTGATTAAAAACCATCTGCTGTGTTTCAGGTCAATTTGGAGGTCAAGCCCTTTTGGAAATTCCTTCGTTGTCCTTATATTTACTACAAAATCCATTCCTGCTTCACCCATCTGATTTAGCGCCTCTTACCCGATTGATTTAAATGGCCTCCCATGTTTTGTCCATAACTGAGGTCAAATTTGTCTTAAAGACCAAACTTTGTTTCTACTGCAAATTTGGAATATTTAGTGTAATCTTGCTTTTCAGTGACAACAGGACCTTGCATTGTTTGTTTCAGCGAAGAAAGAAAGAAACAGATCCAACATGCGGCGCTCATTTACATTTACATCTTGTTGTTTGTACACATTTCCTGCACTAACACACTCTTTGAGGGAGGCAGTGAGCGTAGTGACTTGGTTCTGGAAGGTGACATTTTTATCGCACTGTGTTTTGCTGAATTTGCCAGGAGACGGGACTCTGAGGAAGTCTTGAAGCTGCACCGTATTGGCTTTTAATGGAAGAATCCAAGTGTCTTTTCAGGCCACTGCAAAATGGTGCAGCAGCGGAGACGGGACTCATTCCTTTTTTTTCTCAAATTAAATTCTGGTGTCAAGCTTGGCTGCTTGTGGGAAAACATCTCTACCCACAAAACATTACAGAGGAAATCCAGAAAGCTGGATTCATCATCAACATTTGATATTTCATCTCTCCTGTGGATTTTGTTCCTTTTCGCAGCATCAGAATAGCTGGATTAGAAAACATGAGCACACTGTGTGCACTTTACTGATGCCAAGTTACAGAATGAAACAAATATGTCACACTTGGATTTGGAAACGTGTTCAGAAGGAGGAAAAGAAAAAGGGCTGCGGTGTGGCTTCTTATAATCTGCTGCTCTTGACATCTGACGCTTCAGTGTCAGCTGTCAGACAGTATTGCACTCATGAGCTGCTGCATGTTGACAGAAAATCCAACCAGGAAAGCAAACTGCAAACAAACACGTGAAATGAAGAAGAAAAAATGAATTTGGAAGCTTTGAGTTTCCACAGCGCTTGAATGCACCACAGAGCAACAATATACACCTGCACATGGACAGAAATGGCTTTTTAAACTGAATATAGTGCTTGATATTAAGCTTCAAAAACACCAGCATGATACTTGGAATAGTTGAGAAAAGAAAGAAGAGTTGTTGTTGCCAGGGTAACGATAAGGGCAGGTCCAAATAAACAATGAACAGTGAAATCCCCTTTTGTTGACCAAGAATGTGAGTAAAGCACAAACCAGACAACCTGAAAGTGAAGTGGCACATTTATCTTCAGACTGCTCTCTGTCTTTCAACTGACGCAGCCGATACACAGAGTGGTTCTTACTGCAGCAGCTTGAGGTCCTGTTGTGAATGTTTGTCCATAAGCAAAAAGAATATTTAACCAGAAGAATCCACAGTTGAGCTCGATATGGTGTTCATTCCCGCACTGACGGTATTGGAATGTATTCGAGCTTCCATTCTGCCAACACTCCGATGGATTTCCAATGCCTTCTCATCCATGCTCGCGGCGCTCCGGGTGCTCGCCCCGCCTCCCTCCCGCTATCTATCTATCCATCCATTACTCCGTCACCTCTGTATAATAATTACAAAGAAAGGGCCGGCGTCAATGAGATAAAAGATGACACTGACATATAGAAACAGTGTGGAATAATAATACTTTAGAGCAGATAATGTTATTTCTTTCAGCTGACTACGTTCCAGGCGGCGGCAGACCAGGTAATTGAAGCGGGAAGCCGGGCCCTTTAAACCCTCCCTGCAGTGTCTCAAATGCAGATCAGGCTCCATGATAGTGTCTCTGCTGCCATGCTAGCTAATTACACTGTGAATCCCCAAGGAACTGTATCGGGCTACACTCATAATGACACAGCTCCACGCCACACCTTGTCAAACAGTGTTTAAAGTAGAGACTGGGGGAAAGGAGGAAAGAGGTGCTCAAGAAAATTAAATTGGCCTCCCCCCCCGTGCTGTTCCTATCTGCTTCTTAATCTCATTCTTCCTCTGTCCTCTCCGCCGTCTCTCTGTCTGTTTTTTGCCTCCTTTTATCTCGGTTTCTGTCAATTATCCTCTTTGGATGTTACATTAGCATGCATCCCGGATAGATGGATTATAATCAGGCCGGGCAGAGAAGCCTAAACCCACGTGTAAATGTATGCTTGAAATGAACGCACTGAACTTCTGTCATCCAAAGGTGGCCAGAGATGGTGTTTGATCATGGTTGAAAAATTTGTAGCTACGTGAGCGGAAAGTCAGCGTTCGTCTGCTGATCAAACCGCAGCGCGCACGTATCCACCAGGTGTTGACCGAGCGGCGGCATGCTGATCAAAAATGGCTTGTCACGATACGAGCAGATGAGAGTAAGGAGATGTCTTACAGTTATTTTAAATGATGCCAATATCACACGTAGGAGCACATGTGCCAAAGTGTGTTTTGGCAAGGGGAAAGAGAAACACACTGATTGAGCAACATCTGACGTAGACACAATCTTTTGAAAGGCAGCTCCTCTGCTAATGATACATTTTCTTCTTTATGTATTATTTATGAATAGGTATGTGTCACGGTGACCTCTCTTTCCTTCTCAGTCTGTCACTGTTTTTATTTATTTATTTCTTTTAAAGAAATCAGGCCATTTCTTCATATGCAGGTTCAGCACTGGTCCTCTGGTGAAGATGAAAGAATCAGGTTTAGGTTAGCAAAAGTAATGCAAAAGTAATGTTATTAATGATAGTAATTCAACCTTTTTGCTGTTCTAAACATCTGGTATGTGAGGACATTTCCTTGGAATGACTGACAATGTTTCTGTGAACAGGAAGTGGATGTGTTTGACTTCTTGGCATTTACTGTTTTTGTGGAATAGTGGAAGAAATGGGAGGTTGTGCACTGTAACTCTATTTCTATGAAAATAACAGAAAGTAGCAACAGCTGAAAAAGCACTTCACAGACAGAAACTTTAAAAAATGACTGCATATAAGCTTATTGGTGTCATGCCGAGGGTTAGTTGAGACTGACATCTCTCTCATGTGTGGCTGCTAAAGAAGAAGCTGTAGCTAGCAGCTGGTTTGCTTAATTAAGCATAAAGACTGGCCAAGAAATATTCCTTTCATAAAACAGCAACATGACATTTTTACAGCTCAGTTTTTTTGCAGATTAAAAAAACAGGTTATTTTACATTGCGAGATTCAGATGTATTAGTAGGCTTTGTTAGAGCCAGGCTAGCTGTTTCCCTCTGCTTTTAGTCTTTATGCTAAGCTAAGCTAACACCTCCAGGGCCCAGCTTCATACTTAATGGACAAAGATTTAAAACCTCATGCTGGTATATTGACAGGTGCAACCTAAATTTAACCTAAACCAAATTTAGCCCACAGATGTAAGCTTACTTTTCTATTATAATTTCACTTCCTCCTCTGTGTCCTGTGTTTGTTGATGTAACACAGTGTCCCTCTCCTTTGCCTTGTCATCCTTACATGTACACGCCGGCGCCTGAGGGTGGTTATTGGTCCAGAACGTTCTTTTCCCCCCTCTTGTTCTTCTTCTTCTTCTTACATCAAACGTCACACCCCACATTTCTCAGTGTTGCTCTCTCTCTTTCTCTCTCTCTCTCTCTATCTCTATCTATCTCTCTTTTTCTCCGCCTCTCTGTCTGCTGTCACCCTCCACCTCTCTTGCTGTCTTTCTCCTCGCCCTGTTTTTTGGAGGTACTGTTGTGTGCTATTACCCGTCGCTTTCACAGGTAATACGATTAACCTCCAGATTCAGGAAAGGGAAAATAGCCTTTGCTAAGACCACGACATTAATCCTCTGCACATAAGATTTATGTCTCTCTCTCTGTGTCAGGCTTTCTCTCACGTCCATCCTCTCTCTTTATTTTTTCCCTTCCCTTTCTCTCTGTCTCACTCACTCACTCACTCACTCACTCACTCACTCACTCACTCACTCACTCACTCACTCACCCACTCACGCTGTGTCACACAGTGTGAATGAATTAGCAAGCCAGTAATGAAACACACACTTATAGTCTATATGTACATACATATACATACATACATACATACATAATCTCTAGACTACACACAAAGATATTCACCAGCTCTCTCTCTCACACACACACACACATTTCAGACTACACGGTACACAAACAAGCCACTACCAAAAGTAATGTCCTGCCAGAGGGGACTGTGGGAAAATGAGTTTTTGGATGGATTATTATTGTGTTGTGTAGTCTGGCCCTGTGCCCTGGTCTCTGTTCGTCATGTCCTCTGAAGTGGCGCGCTGTCTGCGCTCCACAGTACACACACAGCGCTCTAAACCTCCCATGGCGGATGTAAAAACATAGGATTAGTGGAAACACAGGCTTTCATGCCGATCCCAAATGTTTCAAAATCCACGCAGAGATTTGGCGATCTGACTTACTGCGGCCATCCTGTAATTATGGGCTGTGTTGTGTGCAGCTCACTCGGGAATTGTGGGGTTTGCAGTTTGGTTGGTGGGTGACTGTAAAGAGAGGGAAGTGTTGGAAGTGTTTAGACTGGGCGGATTATTGAGTGCTCAACACTTACTTAGTAGATGTTAATGCTAAATATGTGTTCATAGGCTACTAAAACGTTACTTAGTGAACGTGCATGTGATCAGTCTCAGTGTGATTTTCAGGAGGTTTTCGTGGCCTGTGTAACTCACGAGGTCATAGAGGACACATATACTCACCAAGCACTTTATCAGAAACACCTGGAAAGCTGCTTATTCATACAGTTGTCCAGTCAGCCAATCCTGTAGCAGCAGCAGTGCAGTGCTTAAAATCATGCAGCTACATCTCAGGAGCTTCAGTTAATGAAGTGTGAGCTCAGTGACTTCGACCACGCTGGTGTGAGTATTTCCGAAACAGTGGATCAGATTTTCACACACAACAGTCTCTGGAGTTTTAACACAGAATGGTGTGAATAACAAAGAACATCCAGCGGGCAGCGGCTCTGTGGACAGAAATGTCTGGTTGATGAGAGAGGTCAGAGGAGGGCGGCTGCAACACAGTAACTCAGGTAACCACTCTTTACAACTGACGAGAAGAAAAAACAACTCAGGATGAACAACACACTGAACCCTGAGGTGGAGAAGCTACAGCAGAAACAAGAGCTGAAATCTGAGGCTGCAGGGGGCACAGACTCACCAACACTGGACAGTTGAAGACAGAAACACCAAGACCTGGTCTGATGGATCTGGATTTCTGCTGAGGCAGCAGATCAGAGGGTCAGAGTTTGAATCCATGGACCCAACCTGGCTTGTGTCAACACTCCAGGCTGGTGTAATATTCACCTCATCAATTCAATTCGTCACACTTTAGGCTTCTTAATACCAATCAATCATGGCTTGAATACCACAGTGTAGCTGAGCATTGTTGCTGACCATGTTCATCCCTTCTTGGCCACAGTTCACCATCTTCTTCCAGCAGTATAATGCTCCATGTGGGACTCATAGCCTACTGTAGGACATGTAGGACATGTGGCAGCTATGTTATCCAGTCCCTGTGGTGGTCTTGTCAGACTGATGCAAATTCACAGAATTCCAGAAATAGTTTACGTTGCATTTCTGAGAACCAAACGAGCTCATAACAAGATCTCAGTATAAAAGAGAAGTGGAAATAACAACAGTAACATCTAAAATGACAGATCAACAATAAAACATAAACATATTAGCACAGCAGAAAAAACAGGACTATGAACTATGTCATAAGTAACTTAAGCTAAATGGTAATAACAAGCATACAATTCACCAGAATATTTAAGGCCACAAAGTACAAATTTCAAGTAGCCTCGCTCATCAAATAAGCCTGAGTTTAAAGTTTGGGAGAGAGGAGGATGGTATTTATTCCACAGCTGTGCTCGCCGGCATCTGATACCAGTTTTGACACTAAGTTGTTCTAAATTTAGGGAAATGTAAATTATGTACACGTCTGGCATTATAACTGAAATCACAAAACCCTCGACCACGTGTCGTGAAACAGTCAACGCAGACAGGAAACCATCAGCAAAGCTGTCAATATCAATGTCATCCATTGAATCCATTTTGATCAATTTTTTTCTGCGTCATCGTTATGTTCTTCTGCTTCCTCTTGTGTGATTTGAACAAATATTACCTGTATTCCCTCATTATTTCTCAGCTTATTTTTATAAGGAACTGTTGCATCTGATGGTGCCAAAAGCCCCATCATTATTATTATCCATGATAGCCATAACATTATTCATGAAACTCTTGTCCATTTATCAAACAAACAAGCCGCTGACAGAGTTTTCTCACAGCGATGGAGAGGAGGAAAATCATTTGTGGAAGAGCTTTTTAGTAGATGCTTTGAGTTTTTGTGTTTGTGTGTGTGTTTGTGTGAGAGGGTGGGAGGCTCGCTGGATACTGGAAATGTTATTGTGGTGGTGTGGCTGCTAGTTGTGGTGTTGACACGTGGAAATAAATAAAAACTATGTTTCTCCCTCGCTATCTTTTGCTTCCCGTTCCTGTTTCGGCTTTCTAACACAAATCTCTCCGTAGTAATTTCCCTTCCTTTCTGACGGCTTCCTCATCTGCGTCCATGTTCTCTTATTCTTTTACACCAGTTGCATGGAGATGTAAAAGCTGTCTTTTGTCAGACAGCCTAGCAGGATCCTGAAAGGCTCAGCTGAGTAGTCTGTTATTTCACCTTGTTGAGTGTATAATTTTGCTTCTCTCCTTCGGGGGATAAGTTATTGAATAACTTCAATTTCATATGTTCAAAAGACAGTTTGTCTTCATGTTACCTTTGTATTCTTTGTCCGAAAATGAGTTGTGGCACTTGCAAGTGTTGTCTATTGTATTCTACATCAGGTATTACTGTAATTTTCAAGAAAAGGAAAAGTAACTGTAAATTTCAGTGAGATGGAATAAACCATGAAAAGCAGAGCGAAGGTCTGCGAGCTGTTTCTGTGCTGACAGGTTTATGGGCCACATGGTAAATATAATCTAAACAGCCCATCAGCTTGCATCAATCTAGGGTGTGTTTCATTCCAGTATTGTAATGGGAGAAGATGGGAGAAGTTTTGCATTTCAGAATCAGAGAAAATTGAGCATTCGGCATGTTGAAAGAGTTTCTTTGACAACCTAGCACTCAGGCTGCCTTCAATCCCTTTTATAGTGTCATAAGTATTTTCAGTGGTGTTTTTGTGTCTGTGTGAAATGGCCCAGAAATGCATAATTCCAGTACACTGTGTTAGGAAACATTCAAATCCAGTCCTAAAGCAGTGATGGCCCAGAAAGCACAAGTCATCTGTTCTGAGGAATTTTCCCTGACTTTGATGTACAGCGCGGCAAACTGTGAGTGTGAAGACTCTGTGGGGACAATGTAAATGCAGAATCTGCAACGTGAGTGCAGCAGGGTCGGTGTGGAGCAAGGGACAACAGGACAGAGCAGAGAGACCGGGAGAGACACTGTCGCAGATCATCTTAACAGGCAATGTGTGAGGCAGACAAATCAATAACGCAAGTGCTGTAACACTTTTCAGGTGCTCAAAGCTGTGTGTGTGTGTGTGCGTGCGTGTGTGTGTTGGGTATGCACAATCGGAGTAATGAAACTGCTGACTTTAAAAGACTCACTTGTTAATACCCTCGCCGAGACGAACAAACACAAAGCCTAAAGAAGTTCACCCGAGCACCACAAACATAATACTCTTATAGAAAATGACAGAAACAAGCAGAAAGATGTGATTAATAATAACCTTCCCGACAGTAAGACTCCGCTCTATAAAAACATAACTTTCACACTTGCAGAGTTGCTTTTTAAGTGGAGATGAATATGAATATATATATATATATTTAATATTTTTTATCATTCATCTGTAGTGGGGATTGAAGCATTTTGTCGACACAAACCAGCTCCTGTTTGTCACCGCAACAACTGAAAGAACATTTTGATTTCACTAAGCATAAATAAGCATATTTATTTATTTTTATTTTTATTTTTGTTTGTTTATTGGATACATGAATTTCCCCTCGGGAATAAATAAAGTATCTATCCATCTATCTATCTATCTATCTATCTATCTATCTATCTATCTATCTATCTATCTATCTATCTATCTATCTATCTATCTATCTATCTATCTATCATATGCGAGCACACCAACATGAATATTACATAAAAATGTTACATATATTAGACAGGAGCGAGTAGATCTTAAACAGCAGCTCCCAAAAGTCAGTGTTGGAACACGTGTGTAGCAAATTTATGATAGCTTGTCTGGGTTTGAGTGACAGGTGGTCAGATATGCAGGCAAAGTGTCATCCAGTACATCCAGTACACCCAGTACACCCAGTACACCCAGTACAGGGGAGTGGAGCAGCAACAGGCAGTAATTGCTCTGAAATGAATACTGTGAACCAGAAGCTGCACAGCCCCTAGCAACAAAGTGGCAGACAGACAGGCTGGTAAATAAAAGCAGATATACAGTAGAGAGCTGCAGCAGCTTTTACCTCACTCCATTTCTTTGTCTCTCTCCCTCCCTCTCTCCATCTCAATTCCATTTAAATTCCAATTTAAAGGCTTTTGAGATTTATTTAGTGTTCGCTTCTGTTCTGCAGCTCTTTATGATATCATGAACCCATTGTCTCTGGTTTAACTCTCTCTCTCTTTCATTTCTGCTTCCCTCCCTCCCTCCGCCTCACATATGCTTCTTGTCCTCCTCCTCCTCCGTCTCTGTCTCACCCCCTCCCTCCCTGCTGGCCGTCCCTCAGGCCAGCAGCAGAGAGTCTAGGTGTTGCTTGTCAATAATTTAATAAGGAGGGAGCGCTCCCCTCTTAACCAGGGCTTTGAATTATTAACCTGCGCGTCCGTGTGAACTGTACGTGTCGGCGTGCACACCTCCGCTTGCATCAGATTTGATTGTGCATTTGCGTGTGTGTAAGTTTGGCCGCGGTGTTTATGTGTGAAGCATGATAAAATAATTGCCTGTCAGAGGATGATGGAGCATGCCAGCTAAGCACAAATCGGTGCTTTCTGCAGCCCCGTGTTTGGATTGTTTTGAATGTGCGAGTGTGTATGTGGAGGTAGATAGCCGGGGAATACATGCCATGCATGTTTTATTAGGGTCTGTCTGCTCTGCCTAGTAAACGAGATGCAGTCATCATTTGTCTTGTCTTCAGTGTGCAGAAGTGTGTGTGTGTGTGTGTGTGTGGAAGTGTATGGTCACCTGTGTGTGTTTTTGTAGTGACACTATGCGAAGCTTGTTTTGCTTTACACATGGCCTCTGCTGGCTAGATGAGACCTGGAGCTTAATGCAGTTTTATCTGTCACCACAGAGTTTGAGTGTAAGTGTAGCATTGTTTTATTCATATAGATAGTATCTGTGTGAACATGCAGACGGGCTGCTAAGTAAGTGTAGCGCTGTATGTGCTCGGCTCCCTGTTTGTGTGTGTGTGTGTGTGTGTGTGTGTCTGTGTGTGTGTGTGTGTGTGTGAGAGAGAGAGATAGAGTTCCTGTGCTTGAGGCCAGTGGCTGCATACATCTCAGTGAAAGGTGCAGCATCCATCACAGAGCCAGCAAAGCTGTGCAGAGAGCTGGAGGAGGCCTGAGTGGGTTAGATGGAGCGCAGCCGTGCAGATGGATGTTGTTTATAGTTGCCAAAATGGATGTAAGGTGTTTATTTATTTATGTATTTAATTGTCTGCTGCGGGTTCAATGACAGAATGAGGTAAGAGGTATTATTGAACAGGTACGCATTCGTATTAGCAGTATGACTTGTCCGTTTTTGATTTGTAGTTCCAATAATAAGACCTTCATGGTCATCATCAAATAATCAAAGGACTGTTCCTCCTCTCCGACTCCTCACTGGTGCAGCTGAAGCCTTTTTAAACCCTCAAGATCTGTCTCCTCTTCCTTTGGAGTGCGCTGATTGATTATGCATCATGGCTCGACAGCTCTCTCAAGACACAACAAAGAAATTTGTCCGGCAACTCGCTCACATCCTGCATGACCACGCACACCCCGCCTCGCTGTGAATTTTAATTGGCTGCATCTGTAGGATTTCAGCGAGGTGCTGCAGAGTGTCAGCGCTGCAGTTTGGGAGAAAAAGGCTTATTAGCTCCTCACCTTTCAAAGCGAGGGAAGGCGTGCGCTCTCAGAGTCAACACGATGCAATCCTGCACAACAGATTGCTGCCTAGTTATCTCCAGCTACTAGTTTGCCTTTGAAGCTCTCACTTTTGGTTAGTGGAAACTTTTTAAATGTAGTTTTTAATTGAGCACTTGGGTACAGATTAGCTATTTTGGCTAATGACCCCTGAAGATTTAAGATGATGTTTTTATGTCAGCGATAATTAATGTGCTTTGCTGTCTCCTTAAACTAACCACATAAAATCCAACATGCTGTCAGCCATGTGCTGCTGAGGATGAAATGCCATCATTTGCTCAGAGAAGTGTTAGCTTGTTAGCTTCTCCTTTGAGGTCTTGGGACTTTGCTGTACATTATGTTAATTAGCATGAGTTTTAGCACTCCAGAAGACTTGACAAGTTGAGTGGGTAGGTAGCAGGTAGACAGGGAGGAGGTGGGCATCCTTCCGTCTTGCCTGGATAATTTATCACATGCATCAAAGATGTTAATTCTATATTTTGAGCAGAACTTGAAAGGAATACAGTAATTTACCTGTCTTGTTAAATGTGGACAAATTGCCCAAAGAGTGTGCAGCCCGCTCTCCATCCTTTGATGTGCTCACTGTTATCTCAGAGCTGTGAATATTGCTGTAATCAGCGGGGTGAGGTTTAAAGATCGGCTGCTATTATTACACTCAGTTTCTCAAGTGAAGCTGCATTTCCTGGCAGGCCTGCTGTTCAGACCGCTGTGAGAAATGGACACAACAGCAAGATCAGACATTTGAATGTTCTTCAGCAAGACACTGAACTTTCTGCTTGTTTCAAACCGGCTGCTTTTAGATGCTTCTTGTGAATAATCAGAGGAAAGCTAAATGGCTAATGGACTGCATCAGAAAGTGCATTTCTTTGTTGGCAAACAGAGCACTTTACAGTCGGCCATTTGCCCCTTTACCCATTCACACATTAATGGCAACAGGGCTGCTCTTCGAGGTCCTGGCCTGGACATTAAGGAACAAATAAAGGTTTAGTGTCTTGCTCAAGGGCACTGAGCACTAACTGGCTTTACCTCCTGAGCTACAGCTTCCTCAGACAAATCAGATAAAAGAAACAATTTCACATTTACTTACTGTAAATTCTCAAATAGAAAATGAATCTCAACTGCGACAGAACCAGGCTTTTATTTGACATGAGGGCTGCACCATAAGCAAAAAAAAAAAAAAATATTTTGGCAGGCAGTGCAATTTCAGTTGATGGTGCCAACAATGCACAACAATGTGGCACATCTTACTTTTATAAAACTAATTGACTCTTTTTTTTGTTTTTTGTTTTTTTACAGCTTCCGTGATTTGGATATTGCATTCAGCCATATTGCGATTTTGATTTATATTTTGATTGATTGTGCAGTCCTATTTGACATGGATCACCACCAAGTGACACATTAGCGACCAGCTGGTGAACATAGTGGAGAGTGAATACGGGCTTAGCTTAATTTATAGCTGAAGTTCACTTTGTACCTATACAGTCGGGGCCATGAGTGGATGGAGTGTGACTGATATCTGGAGTTTGATATCAACAGAAGAAATCCAACACTCCTGTTGATGCCGTGTGAACTAAGAACGTAAATGATGCTCATGTTGCTTTATGTTAGCTGGATTTGTAAACAGGCAGCTGTTTGCTAAAAAGCTCACAACGTCTTTTTCCACCGACCACAAGGGGCCATAAAAAAACAACAAGAAAAGAAAGTCAGTTATTGCAGATTTAACATTGACTTATTAATTCCAGTAGCTTCTACTCTGCCACTCTTTTGTTTGGTGTCTGATTGAAACTCTCAAGTTGTTGCACATTTCATATTAAAATATTCACAATATTTCTATTGAAAAGAAAAACTCGGAGCAGCAGAGTGGTGACTATGATGTGACAGTGTTGTTGCACCGATCGAAACGAGGTTGTTGAAATGTGCTGAATTAACCTGGGAGCCTTTATACTCCAACTTATTGTAATCCTCTTTCTCTTTCTTTTACCTAGCCTGTTAGACACCAGCCTGTTTTTGTTCATGCCAGCTTTTATGTGATACCCAACCGTCATCTGCTTTTATTTGAGAATTTGCGGTTTTGTGTAAAAATTCCTAAAACCAGGCAGATTATTGTACGTACTTATATGTATTGTGTTTCTCTCAGCATGGGAAGTACTGTGGTAAGAGGCAGTGAGAGGAAGCTACTGAAGAGTTAGACTCTCAGCAAAGACACTAATGTACCTCTCCAGCTTTGAGCACTGCTGTGTGTGTGTGTGTGTGTGTGTGTGTGTGTGTGTGTGTGTGTGTGTGTGTGCGTGCGTGCGTGCGTGCGTGCGTGTGTGAGAAAGTTCTCTATTCATGATACAGGCTGGGGTAGCAACACACACACACACACACAGAAGAAAGAAAGATGCACAGATGTATATTATACCATAACCTACATGCGAGCACATGTATGTCAGTCTGATATGTGCACGCCTGCCTGCACTCACGCATGCACTGGTTGTAGAGCAGCCTAAGTACTTTACACTCTATCATGCTCAAATCCCTACATGATGGTATTTCCTCTCTCTCCCTCTCTCTGTCTCTCTCTCTCTCTCTCTCAGTCACTGTCAATGAGACACACACACATAAACACACGCACGCACGCACACACACACACACACACACAAATAATACTTAGAATTTGTTTTTATGCACCACCATACACTTCATTTTCCATCTGTCACACAAAAACCGTTAAATCTCTTTTTAATTTTCTCAGTATGCCGCTTTTTATATAGCTTAGGCACACAACCAATCACATGCACGTGCTGATCCACGCACACATCAGCGGCCTCAAAGGAGACAAATGATGGGAATGAAGTGGCATAAAGGGAGATATAAAAAAAAAATTGGGGGGGGGGGCGGAGACAGTGAAAAAGCAAACGAGGAGTGACACAGAGGGAGAAAAAAAGGATGACATGATAAAAAAGAACCAGAAGACATAAAACTCAGGGAAAAGAAAAAAGACTGAGAGAAACTGTGAGAAACTGCAAAAACAAGAGTGTGGAAGAGGAGAAGAAAGGGAGAGCTGGTGCAGTGGAGAGAAAGGATTCAAAGAGACTTATGGACAGATGGATAAAAATAAAAAATCTGGCAGGGATATGGAGTGACAGAGGGGGAAAATGAGAGCGACAGTACTGAATAAAAGACTCACTGAGTAAGAGAAAGACAGAAATAGTTAAAAAGCTGTGACAGTGACAGATTGTAAAAAACAATGACATGGTGAAAGAGCTTTGAATGATGGGAGAAAGACATCTATATATAAATATATAACTCTAAATATATAACTACATAGAAAGAGCCCTTACAACGCCGTCCTGATGCTTTCGCACGTTCCAGCTCATTGACTCCAAATCATACTTTACATTACAGCTGACCATTTTCCAAATTGTTCCACAAGATTTAAGATTAGATTCTGGCTGTTCAGGCAACCTCCAGCTTCACCTCATTACAGTGAACAACATTATGCTAAGAACATGGACACACAGAGACTGAAAAGCTGCTGGTGATAGGCTGTCCGACACGCTGCTTTAACATGCTGCTGGTGTTTGGCTGCAGAAGGGAAAAGGTCGAACTGGTCTTTCTGTTAACAATGAGTGAAGTGAGAGAGACAGCTGCAGAAAAACATTTCCAGAGGTCTCCAAGAGGAATACATTTCATTATGTAAATTCTCTAAATATAACTGATCTTGGAAATCCCAACAACTTCTGAAGTAACAAATCAGCACAGTTCATTTTTGTGTGTGTATTTTTTTGTTGCGACACATTTAACTTACTTGCTTGAATGTAGAATATTATCAGTTAACAAAGTGGCTGCTGATGGCCTGTACTGCAAAGACCTTTTTACAGATGGAACATGGAGCATCGCTGTCCCAATCTATCTGTTAAAGTGGTGTCTTTCTGTCATTCACGCACATGTAAATATAGCTTATATGGCTCTATTGAGACATGACAGATCCATTACAGCAGCAGCCGCAGCGCTTGTGCAATATTTGGCACCTGGTACGTGTGAGGGATCCGAATCACTGCTGGAAATATACTGCGTTGGGAGTTGTTTAATTCAGATTTGCTCAAAGGCTGTATGTATTTTTGCTGAATTATTCAGATACATAGAGAAGGAAACAGCTGGTCTGATTATTATTATGGGTTTATGATGTTTTTCTCTGCATTCGACAAAGATATAAATCATTGATCTGGTATAAAATCACTGATCCGGTATAAACAATATGTTTTCTAGTTTATTAAACTATTAAAATTGAATTAGTTTCTTCCTGAGAGATGATAATTGAGTGATATATTTGTTACAGTGCACTTTATAAGACGCTCCACACTACTACGTTGTTGTTTTAAAATGAAAACGATCTCCGTCCAGACAAACGCACCTGAAAACACACACATACATGACCAATCATGTGCACTGGGCATAGGCGAGCCGGTGTAAACAGGAAGCTGATTGTCTACGAACGAGGAACAGCAAAGACAGGTGTAGTGTTAAACTGCAGAATTGACCTGAACAACAGCTGCTAGCAAAAACAACAAGGTCAGCAACACTGTACTTCATTACACATGTCGTATTCACCACTGGTAGTCGGGGCTGATGAGAACCAATCAGGAGAGACCATGGGTGTCTACGTCATCGTTTCTAAAAGTCTGCGTTTTCAATCTAAAACAGGTTCAGCAGTGTTTTGAAAACCGGGTCTCAAAAACTCTGCAGTCGTTTGGACGGAAGGCAAAAACGTAGCAGGAGATACATTTTAAAAAAAAGACGGAGTAATGTGGACGTAGCCTAACATTGCACAGCCAAGTGATCGCTGATTTAGTCTTGGATTGAGTGATTGATTGATAGATTGATAGACTGACTTCTAAAAGAGCAGTGGGGGTGAGAAGAAGTGTTTCTCCTGTTCATATCAGGGAGGCAGGGGAGATTGTTTTCTGTTCTGTTGTAAATAGGTTTCGTGTGGACAATGCTGTAGATAGTTTTATTAAATGTTTTGGCTGTGCTCACCCTGACGTCTGTTCTACCTTGATTGATAAATGAATCAATTGTGTTTGGACTGCAGTCAGCTGAGGCTCCAGTCATCCCTAGGAGTGTGGAAAGAGGCGGGTGCTCAGGTTCCCCCTCAGCCAGGCTTTAATACAACCTTGTTATACCTTGCAGGTTAATTTGATAGTATACAGTTCAGACTGGTGGTGTGTTGGAAGCGTTGCAGGAAGTCCAACCTAGTAAAATGGTTGACTTCAAAGTAAAAGTGAGTCAAAGGTTTATTTAGACATGAAACCGACATTTGAAATTGGTGACTTAACAAAGTGCATATCTGGAACGGGCTCCAGCCTGTTGGGTGGAAGAAATGCAAGGTGAAATTTGAGTAAAATGGAGTCTGCACAGTTTGACATTACAAATAAAGTAGCTGCATTGGAAGAATGTTGTTTTAAATTGCAATGCATGTCAATAACAGCAACAAAAGGAATGAAAACTGGCAACATTTTACAGCAGTAGCAGTAAATTACAGTTCATGAGATGCCCACACATGTCAACACCTGCAGGCTTTTTAGTCAAGTACCTTTCTTGAATGGCCTAACTAAGATTGTTCCATCTCTAGAGACATGAAAACATGTGGGTGATTGCTCTTCTGGAAGATTTAGAAAAGAAAATCGTGTTGGAGAAGAGAGAGTAGACAGAGGAGACTGAAGTAGAGGAGATACAAGGAGCAGAGCTGTGAGGAAAATGAGCGATGCAATAGGCCACTGGATGTGGGGAGTGCCGACTCCACGCGGCAGCAGATGAAAGCAGGGAAAAGTGGCGGGGACGACACGAGATGAAGAGGAGCGCAAAAAATGATGGAGATGAAAGAGAAAGAGGGGGAGACAGAGAGCGGCATAGAGACAATGGGTGTCTGAGAGAGGAGGAGAGCAGAAGGCCGACCTTGAGAAAATGTGGACAAGGAAGGGGGGCAACAGTGACAGAGGGAGGAGTGGAGAGAAAACGAAGAGAGGAGGGGGACTGAAGAGGAGCGAGTTGAGAGGGTCGGATGAGCCTGAGGGAAGGCGAGGACGAGCGACAGTCTTCTAAACAGAGGGCAAACGGGGAGAGAGAGAGCGACTGTTTCTTCACTCTTTTGATTAATTGCAGTTTGTCATCACTGTGTATTTTTAGTTTTTGTTCAGTCTTGAGTCTGTATAAGTAACTGTTTATGTAAATATCGCAGTTCATTTCTGTGCTAATTCCAAAACCATGCACATTAATCTGCAGCTACAACCACCTGCACTTTTCTGGGGAGGTTTTTCACTGAGAATGGCGCATCTCTGAAAGTGGCGACCAGGATTTGCTCCCATTCAAGTTCAAGAGCTTTAGTGAAGTCGACCACTGATGTCGGGCCACGAGGCCTGACCCACAGTTGGTGTTCCACGTTATCCCAAACATGTTGGACAGAGTTGAGGTCAGGGCCACTCAAGTTCATCCACATCAAACCGGGAACAAACACTTTCTGATCTTGTGCTTTGTGTTGAAACAGAAGAGGCTCCTCCTCAGACGGTTGCCACGAAGTTGAAAGCACTAAAAAATATATTGTTGTATACTGTAACATTAAGATATCCCATTAATCCCATTAAGAATAACGCATACACAGAAGGTGTCCACATACTTTTGGCCATGTGTTCAGCTCACCATGTGCAGTGTTGGTGATGTCCTCAGAGTGAATGTTGAATGTATGTAAAGTTGGCTCACCTGAAATACAAAAAAAAAAATGTGTTACTCATTAAAAAAAAAGAGAAAAACAACAGTAACCGTCCCACCAGTGACACCTGATCTCACTGTGAGCGCTCCGCTCTGGAACTACTTTTTAATGATGAGAGTTTGGGGGGGATTATCCACAGTGACAGATGTTGTTTCTGGAAATAACTGTTGTATTTTTTTAATGCATTGCTCTTCATCGCTGTGGGCACTTCATAATACTCCTATCAGTGATCTGATGCGGAGGCCGACATCTCAGCGGTAAACTCCCTCTTTAAGTAAATAAACAACAAGTTCTGTCCCAAATAGAAATACAGAATAATCTGATTGTCTTTCCTCCCATCACCTTCCAGGCAACACACTCACTGTAGTCGTTAGAAAATGAGACATTCTTATTGAGAGTCATAATTCCAATGAAAACATAAATATAGGCCAGCAGCTTCACCGCCCACTACATCAGTTTAGCCTGTCTACCCTGAGGCCGATAAGACTGTCAAACTGGAAGTAGGATGCGGCGACATATTGTTTGAGTCAAGAGGCCAGCAGACAGATAATAAGAGGCGTGATGTGTTGTGCAGGAGGAAGAGGAGAGAGCAGGGCCGGAGTGAAGGAGATGCAGTGTTACGGCAGGATGTTGGATCTTGACCAGGAACAAAAGATCACTAGCTGGTTTTATTTCTGTCTGTAAGATGTTCTGATTGTCTCTGCTGATAATGTCAATATTCTTTGCTGTAATTTAGTGATATTCAGTCTTCAGCAGTGATTTAAAAAGGTTCAGAAGAGTTTAGACACAGTGAGTAGTTCATTAAAATTTTAATTTCCCAGGCTTATCGGCTGTTGACCTAAAGTGTCTTTATTATTCTTCATGTCTTTGAGATTTAGTACATATATATAGATATTAAGATATGTGTAAAGATATTCAGTCTTCAGAGGATGAATCCTAATGACTTTGATGATTCTCTGACTTTTCCTGTAGCACCACTAGCAGCTCAAAGTTTTCACTCATCTAGTGAAATATCTCAACATCTACAGGTTAAATTGGCACAAAATCTTGTACAGATGTACAACGTCAGATTTATTGTCACTTCCATAGTACAGGCATGCTGGTGCAAATGTGGCGCACAATTCATCTGTTCATCTGTGCTATGCTGTCATGGGAGGGGAGGGGCAGCGTCTGAAGGGTGTCAAGAGCCCTGATGACCTGGGTGAAGACGCTGTTGCTCAGTCTGGCAGACTTTGGTAAATCCCCTGACTTTTTCACGAGCACCATCGCTAGCATTTGTAGTTTTAAGTGAATCGTGTACTTGCTGCTGGCTTACCATGACATTTGGTGAAGACATTCACGTGCCCCTGAGAAAGTATCCTAGTAACTTTGGTTGTTCCCGGGGCGCCCCGGTGGCTCACCTAGTAGAGAGTAGAGAGAAGAGAGTAGAGAGAGGTTTAGTCCTACCCACAGTGGCCCAGGTGTGAGTCCGCCCTATTGGTCCTTTGCTGCATGTCATCCCCTCTTTCTCTGCCTGTCTGTCTGACACTGTGCTGTCAGAAAAATAACTAAAACAGAACTTTATTTGTCCCATGACTTCTAGAGCCACCATTGAGTTATAATTTCATTTTGTCCAATTCTTTGGTTTCTGACCAAATACCTGTAAATCTAATGGCCCAATCAGCTGCTAATGAACAAATGTTAGCATGCTAAGCTAATATGGTAAACATTAAACATGCTAAATGTCAATGTTAGCGTTTAGCCCAAATTGCTGCACAGCCTCACAGAGCAGCATGAATGGCTGTTTTTGAAAACATGAGGTGAACCTGCAGCTACAACACTTTATATATATATATGGATGTACTAAAGTTACTGTAACTCTCTTGTATTTGACTAGTTCTTATACTGTAGATACAGTGGGTCACCCGATACACCTGTAGTTTCATCATCTGTGAAGTTGGAAGTGGTCTTTAAGTTGTATGTATTTTCTTTTAATTTCCTCTTTGAGGTTAGTAACTGAACAAACGCAGAAGTGAGAGAACGTCATATGGTCTGGAGGAAGTGAGAGAGGGAGAGAGATGTGGAAAGGGCAGAGGAGAAGGAGACAGAGAGATTGAGCGGAAGAGAGCGAGGCACAAAAGAAAAGCGGGAGGACAGTGGACGACAAGAAAGAGAAATGGAGGAGGGAGTAAAGAGAGGGGAGGGGGGGAGTCAGTCAGAGGGCAGGAGGGAGGAGGAGAGGCTGACGGCTCAAGTTGAGGAGATCAGTCTGCTCAGTGTCTGTCAGTTAGACAGGAAAGAGACTGAAAACAGCTGGAGGCTCTCACTGTGTGTGTGTGTGTGTGCATGTGTGTGTGTGCATGTGTGTGTGTGTGTGTGTGTGTGTGCCTACTGCCAACACAGGCCACCCTGTGTGTGGTATATGTGTGTTTACACCAGAGAGAGAGAGAGAGATGGGGGGCATGGCAAGGACAGACAGAGATCAAAGACACACCCACATACATACATACACACACACACACACACACACACACACACACACTAGCCTGTGTTGGCAGTCATTGGTCAGTCTGGACGACTGTTGAATGTGATCTCGATACCTGCAGAGATAATAGATTTGGAGAGGTCACACACACACACACACACACACACACACACACACCACCTGCAGATGCCCAGTCGCAGCAGGAGTCCGGGGAACGAATTGAATTGTAGCAGTGATCGAGGAGAGATTGTGTCCTATGTAATTTCAGACTATAATGTCCTGGTACACAGCCCTCCCTCCCTCCAGGCCTGCATCCATTTCTTCTCATTTCTCTTTATTTCAGAACACAAAGAGCACGCACTATCTCCCCCATCTCGCTGTGTGTGTGTGTGTGTGTGTGTCGCTTTCTCGTTTGCATTTCCAACACCCTCCCCTCCTCTCACTGCTCTGTTGTACAGTTTTGCTCTCGACTGTCTGGCTTTCCGTGTTGCCGTTTTGTTGTCTCACTCTTGTGCGGAGATATTTTCCTCCTCTGTTTTATTCAGCTCTGTTTTGCATGCTGCTGTATTTTACACTCTGTTCTTGTCGTTGTGTTTTGTTCTGCACTGTGGCTTTTTCTCCCTCTGCAAATGTTTCTGTCTGTGCTGCTGTTCATTTGAGGTCACTTAATGTTTCCCAGGAGAGCACAGTGCTGTTTCATTAGCTTGTGTGACACTGTACCAGTGGGTTACCTTATGAGAAATGGCTATTATTTGTATTTATAACGCATCAGGTCAAGATGATTTTCCTCATCTTCTATCAGATCAGTTCATTTGCCACACTCACAGTCTTGTTTTGCAGACTGCTTGCTCAGCGTTCATGTCATGTCAGGTCATAGTTCTCTCCAAGTCACAAACACATCACAACCCACCCAGTCAACTCACTCAAACTCTCTTTGACATTTCCATAATTCATGGCCAGAAATTTGTGAAAAAAAACAAATGGAGACGATTTATTAACAAATAATAAATGAGCCGTTCAGACAAGGAATTGACTTACAGTGTTTGGCAATATCTTTTTTGATTTAAACCCACCAGCACTCTATTTACCAAAAGATGTGTAACCATTTTAAATAAGCTGCAAAGTTTCACTTAGAGTTTTTTTTATAAACTGTTTTGCTGCTGATTGCTGCTCTGTTTTGGTTAATAATAATAATAATTATGATAATAATATATTACTTCTCCACAAATGTGGAAATTTGCCTTTGGCTTCACAGGCTGTTAAACCACATCACTGTGACTCACAAACAAGAAATACAATAATGATATTAGCACAACATGCACAGTACAAACAACAATAACAGACGTGATTCCAGTGTGAATGATGCTTATGACTTCAACAAACCTATTGTATACATGGTTGCTGTTGCAGCTCAACAGTTTAGTGAATTCTTTACAAAGCAATGACAACGATCAGACACGGTTTGACCAGTCATTTCACATACTTGGGGGGGGGGGGCGGGGGGGGGGGGGGGGTTAGCTCATAAATCCAGCTGCACCTGAATGTAGGTTAGGATGAACACAAAACATAAAACCACGAGCAGCAAGTAAAAAAAACAGATTTGAGAGGAGGAGAAGAGTGTTGACTCACTTAGTCAATTACTTTGCCACAAACAGACTTGGCATTTGAGCCACAACATGAGGTCCAGTAGAAATACATCATTATTTCATAGATTATTGTCTGACTTGGTTAATGATTGAGTGACTGTTATGAATTGCAAACATTATTTTACCAACCCTGTGGCCACACTGACCATTGATATCAGATTCTGCAACATCCAGCATTGTGTTCAGTTTGTTGCTTCGATTCGTTACCTTACGTTCAAGGTTTTATGAAACATTTTCTGAGTTTAATGTTTCTCTGTACGTGTGAACAGATAGACAGATGATACTTGTCAGCTGATTGTTTCTATTCCTGGGTTTGGTAGAGAGAAGGAGGCTCCTCCCTGCAGCGTGTGATTCGAACGCTTTGTGTTACAATGTTATGACAAGTGACTGAGTGTGTAATGAGCATTCATAGGAGGAGGCGGATCTGTGAGAATCAATGTGCTGTTATCACCAGAATCACCTGCTTTATTAGTGATTAGTGTTCCTGAGTGTTGATCTTTCCATGGGAGTTCACTGAACGCTGAATTTTGACTACAAATGGTTTTGCCTTTCAGCAGTAAAGTAATTGGCCTAGAGGCAAAACCATTCATTTTTCGGATGAAAATACTTGATAATCTCTTTAATAAAAACACAGTTTTAAATCGTGTCTTGAGTCATGGGTGACGTGGAAACGTTAATCAGACACATTCAAACTTTCCCAAATTCAGGCTCAGTTGTGACGATCTAAATGATAATGAAACTCCTTTTGTCTAAGGGCCTCCGGGGATCTCTGGGCCCCGTTTCAAAACTACTAATTGAATTTCTGTTAATGTTTTTGCTGCTTGTTTTTTGTGCATATTGAGCCGAGTGTCCCCCCCCCCGTCCCAGATCCACATCGTCATCAGAAGCAGACGTGCTAACGTTGGTGTTCGTCTCCTGATCTGCTCTTATTAATTTGTGTTCAGCTTTGTAATCCGGTTATTTGCCACTTGCTTCTCGTTCTGGCAGAAAATATCAGTAATTAGAGCTCAGTGCTTGGCTGGCTACATTTACTCTCGTCTTGGTGTTGTACTGAAGAGTGCTTGTTAAAATGGACCTGCGTCGCTTTGAGATGAAATGAGCCAAATCCACCCCCATTGTTGGAGTCCACCCGTCTACATCAGTGATTCACGATCTGAGCCAACCCAGGAGTTGATGAGTCACTAGTCGATTTTTAGGAAAACAGATTAAAAACAAATCTAATCTGTGAAACCTGATAAATGTGCTTCAGACTCTGTGATAAATTTGTTTTGCCTGTAAAACGTTAAATACTTCCAGCTTCTTGGCTTCCCCCCTGTAATTGATAATTAGAATTTCCTTTGTACCAACCATCATCCATATGTATGGCTTCAGCTGGTGGTCACATGACTTTGATTTGGGCTCTTCTCAGGCTGAGACTCATCAATTTTTAAAGTCACTCGCTGAAGGTCTGAATTTTGGTTTAAATGCGTGTAATTTGGAGGATTATGGACAGGCCAGATTGTCCAGTGGACCCCGATGATACGGAGAAGATACTCAATTATGTTCTGTGGAGTATACGCAACGTTGAGATGGGAAAGGTAACTTTAAGCTGTTTCTGACATGGACATGAAGGTTTGAGAGTATGAGCGAATACGAGAGTGGCAGGTGTCATGCACACAAAAAGACACACCTCAATGAGCCAGTTTCCTTTGTGAAATAAACCCTTTTAGTGTGTCAGGTGAGAGTTAAAAAGCAGATCATATGGCAGGAGAGGAGGCAGTAGGCGCTAATGGGATTCTAACAGGGCTGCTAAACACACCTGAGTGTTGGTGTGGGTGGACATAATAGTACAGAAAATGGCATTGTACGTTCTTGGACGGCAGACAGCATCCTCACATGGGCCTGGCTGCAAAGAGGGAGCAGAAATCAGACCTGGGGGACTTCTTGTAGAGAAGTATAAGAACCCATGTGGAAAAAATATGTAATGAATTCATTTACTGAGCAGAAATACGACTTTATTCCACAGGCTTTCTGTGTTTTATCCTACCTGTTGGTTTTGAACTGTTGGTCAGGAAACAGTAATTATTACTCGCAGCCCTAATTAATGTCAGTAAAAAGCTAAGAACATAATATATATGCTGAGAATGTTTGCTGTACTTGTGTGTTCTTAGTTGCAGAAACCAGTGACGCATCGTGGGATGATTTTCCAGTTGATATTCTGTGTGAAGGGTCACGCCCAAACTGAGCTGTGGTCAGTAGCACAGAGTGAGATTAATGAACACAAGTGTGAGTGATAGCTTGTAGTCAAGCAAAGTTTTTTTTTTCTGGGCACTCTTTCTAGAGGTTCTGGTTCAGTTCCACAGGGTCACAGCAGGACCGACCCCATGTTGTTGGACCGGAGAAGTTTTTTCAAATCAGGCCTTCAGTTTGACTTTTGGTTTCCAGTGTGAGTCGGATTCAACCTTAAGAAGACAGTTGTCGTTGTTGTTGTTGTTGTTGTTGTTGTTGTTGTTGTTGTTGCTGTTGTTGTTGTTGCTGTTGTTGTTGTTGTTGTTGTCGCTGTTGCTGTTGCTGTCAAATCAGGAAATTGAAGAAGGTGACATGAAAACTCTTCCACTTAGCATGGCTGTTTGCTCTGACGTTAGACAGGGCAGATAAATGTGTGCTATTAGTCTTACCCAAGTGTTCGTGCCCCCCCCCCCAAAAAAAAAAAATAAATAAAATATAAATAAAAAATACAGGTCTCAGACTTTTGCACCCCGCTGTGCATTTAAATAATTCAATTTATATCATAAACGTGACGAGTAGTCAACTATGAAAATCTGTGGTTGAAGGCAGCCCTGCTACTTTAACACTCATTGTGCCCTCTTTGCCTTTGCTTGTCCTTTCCACCAATATTGGATAACCACCCAATTTGTCCAGAGCTACATGTCTTATATCTAGATCCTCTTCTCCTCTTTCTTTTTTCTGAATAATTCCTTTTGATGAATTCCTGGCTGCCCTTTGATCTGAGCAGTGTATTGAGCAGTGGAAGCACATCAGATAAGGAAGGCAAACTCTTAAATGGAAGTCTGAGGAGAGCTGCACGGCCTTGATCAACAAGACAGGGGCATGAAAAGAAATGGCCACACATGAAAGGACACATGGAACAAAAGCCGTTGACACGGGCGCTGTGGATCCTTTGTTTTGTGAAGATATGACAGAGATGTATCATTTAATGCAGCGCGGCGTATGGACGGCGTCACGCTCTGCTTTTTCCCATCGTCAACCTTTTGTCCTCCCTGAAAAGGAGCACAGTCAATCTTCTTTAAGTGAACTCTCTGTACAGTGGCTCTCCGTTTGCTCCTCGAACATGTTGTTTTTCCTTTCAGCCGGTTGATACTGGGTGTCACTGTTTTTCTAAAGTGCACGTCTTTGTTTTTATTTGCACGTCGTGCAGGAGGAGCAGCAAAGGTGGGCTTTTGAAAACAGAAACCTGAGATATTGGACCTGCCGTTCCTGCTGCACCACCAACACTGCTGCTGGTGCTCCTGTTATTTAATGTGTAAACGTAACCTAGGCTTTTATTTGTAGATTGTACACTCAGGCTCGTCTGCTGGTGCATGACAGAGAGAGGAAAAACACAAAGATCAACTTTTGTCTTTGTTTTATCCAGGTAAAACTCCTCTTCCAGCACCATACACCCACAGTCCATACCATACAGTTACAGTCTTACACCAGCGTCCACTGAGCACGGGTCTAACACCTTGCTCAAGGGCACCTCAGCAGTATCGGTTCATGGCAGAAAACACATCTCTTATTCACTTTTCCCCAGTCTTCTCTGGTCTGTTCAGGAGCCTTTCTCACAAAGCAGGATTACAAAGTTATCTGGACACCATGTAACATCCAGAGCAGCTCCTTTTTACTTCAGACCGTGTTCCAGCTTTGAAGGGTGTTCTGGGCTTTACTCATCAAAGATGCCAGTTAACTCTGTAATCCCACATTGTGAGAAAGGCCCCCCTGGACTCAAACCAGCAAATTTTGAGTCAGAAGCTGGCTCCTCGTACTGTCCGCTTTGAGATCAAAAAACACTGGGAAAGTGTTGTTGGACGTCGTGTGTCATGTTAGGTGTGCCGTGACATGTGACTCACCTCGATGTGAGGCGGCCTTTCTTTTAGGGTTTTTCTCAGGATTTTTTTGCTACAAAACTGCAAAGCTTTTGTGCAGCGATTGTTTTATTGGTTATGAAATTCAGGTTTGGTGCTTAGAGACAAAAGCTCAGAAGGCTTTACTGTTAATCTGCGTCTGCTAGGTGCAGAAAAACCCAGACATTTAAAAGCTTTTATGATTTAGTAATTGCAATGAGTATATTTATAAAGTAGAAACTGGAAATTAGAGTATGTCCCATGAGTGAGTGTAAAGGGGTTATATCTCACATTTCTACCTGAAACAATGCCAGAGCCGGAGAGTTATTGTTCTCAGGTCGTCTGTCCGTCCGTCCCATTCTCCTGGACACGATATCTTAGGAACGACTTGACAGACCTTCTTCAAATTTGGCACAAACATTCACTTGGACTTAAGGATGAACTGATTAGATATTGGTGGCTAAAGGTCAAAGGTCATTATGACCTCACAAAACACTTTTTAGCCATTACTAAATACTTCACACAGCATTATGACAAATTTTCACACAAATGGTTCATATCTTCTCAGACTCTGGATAAACAGGGATGTGACCTGAAACTAGTCTGAGTGGAGGGGTGATACAACCACCAGGAGGGGATTCTAGTTCATTTGACACTGAAATAGAATAATCATATAAACTGTAGTGGCCTCTTATGCTAAGTAGATGCATGTGGAGTCACACCTTTATAACATCACTAAGCACTGTGCACATACAAATAAAAGGGTTAGGAGATCTGACACTCAGATTGCCACCTGTCTGTTTTGGCTTTCAAGCGATTATTTTTTTATCAGCGATGCACGGATGATATACCTGAACAGGTTGGAGGTAAAAACTATCTACACTTACGTACCCTACAATTGGTAAAGTGTAACTAAATCATATATCCACAACCTGTTCATTATGATAACAATGGCTTTTGTGTGGAGGACCACGAACCTTATCAGCCTCTCGGTGGTGTGAAGGGGAAGTCCCTCTCACATCTACCATCAAAAGGACAATACAAACTTGATTAAAGATGGTTATATACAGGAGGAGTCATTTAGTGTCAAATACCAATTACTGGTAAGTCAGCTCAGGCTCACACCACACACTCTCACACACACACACACACACACACACACACACACACAATTGCAGAAGTGCATTAATGCCCTAATCATGCGGGTGAGTGGAGGTCTTACATCTGCAAAATGCCAACTTTTCAGAAATGAATAACAGCAGACTTCTTCACAGATAGTCCACTGTGCATTTTGGAAATAATGCAGAGGGATTTTGAAAGGGTTTCATAAGCCCACAGGCCGTATCATTTTCTCAGCCCACAGAGGATTATGCTAAAAAATGAAATCACCATAGCTGGAGTTAATGGGTTGTCAGCTGACAACATGGTAACAGTGAAAAGCCACCCACAGTGTAAACATGCCAATTATGGGAGCTGTCAGCTGCCCATTAATATTACATTCAAATCAAAAGTGACTTTTTTGCCTTTGTGCCTCAGTCTATCACACCGCACACCTATCTGACAATTAACGGCAAACATTATTTAAACTGTGTTACTTTAACTGACTGGACAACCGGACATTAAAAATTATTATTTGAAATTAGAAAATCATTATTGGCAACATCATTGTTCATCAGTCGCAAATTGAGATTCCAAATAATAAAGTCATGATAGGTTTTTATGAAAAAATCCTCCACTCCTCTCGCATGAAATTACCTTTCTTTCACTAACTCATATCCAATTAATTTATGGTTTGGAGTGATCCCTCCCTGTTCAAGAGCTAAAACACACCAAGGGGGTGAAACACTCTAAAATGAATGTTTCATTGTGACTTTAAAGGTGACTTGAAGCAGAAGCACGTTTTTACAAAGACAGTTACCAAGCAAAGAAAGTCAAAATGTCACTTTTATGTTCATGAATGCTTTTCACAGACCTGCATTATCACCTGGGATGTACCTGATGATCTGTTTTATCATTTCAAACTTCTCTTTCCACTTATAAAAGGCAGAGGTAGCAGTTTGAAATCACATCAGGGAGCTAATCACACAGATCATTTATCAACAAAGCTACAGTTACACATTCCCAGAGATTGCTGAGGATGCTTCCAGCTGTGACAACCTTTTCCACTTTCCCATCTGAATTTATCCTAATGACACCGCGCGCTTTCATCACGTGCGGCGTCAGAGCTATAGCTAATCAGCCATAGACCAGAAGGCTTTCAGCGCCAATTACAGTCGATTCAGGGTAACCGATGTGCAGCGAGACAACAATTCTTGCAGTAATATGAAAAGTTTTTGTTCTCTTCAGCTTTGGATTTTGAAGAATTCAGCTTGTGTTTGGGTAAATGATCCTTTTCCATCATGTTAGTTTTATCTTTCAATTTTGCTCATTTCTTCATACATGTGGACAATCTTGTCTCTAAAGTTTTCAAAGGAAAAGACCTAAACTATCTAATATGTGTCGTGAGTGCAGATTATTTGCTTTCATTTTCATTTTATAACAGAATAAGCCATTTTATTTCAGAATAGGAATCTTTCAGCACAGAACAAACAGCAACGGCAGCGCTGGTCTTTAATCACAGGTTATTACTGTATATTTAGGTGACATTTGTTGAATGGAAGTATTCTCCTTTCCTGCTTAAGTTTGTCATTCAAGATCTCTTAATATAATAGAGCGGCCACAACTAAGGGATCATATGCTTTGCTTCAAACGGTGGATATTATCTCATTTTGGAATTAATTTCAGCCGTATTAGCATCTTTGTGTTAATAAAAAAAGAATCCACACAGATGCCAGGAGCTTTTGACTGCCAGCGCACGGTTACAGCATATGTGTGTGTGTGTGTGTGTGAGAAACCAAAGCCTTCCTCGTGACAACTAATCTCCTCTCTCCTTTCCCTCCACCGCATTGTTGATCAGTGTCCTGTTACTGAAAAGCCAACGCAAAATGCCACGATTATGAGCTGTCAAATGCCAATTACCGGTAATTCAGCTCCCCGGTGTGTGGTGGATGAGACAGTCACTCAACGCCAGCTCTCCTCTGCCTCCTCCCTTCATTTCCACATCACATTTGAAGAATTATATTGTTTAGTTTTTTTTTCTTTTCTTTTTTCATGTGTGAATGTCATGAGCGTCAGACTTTAATGAGTTTTGACCTGTTTAATGACTCTGCTGTATGAGAAATATATCAAACCCCTCGGTGATTGATATCACATACTGTAGCCCTTTATCACTCGCGACTCCTGAGTATTACACGTAAAGAATAATAATGTGACGAATGACTGAACAGATTTTCTTCTACAGACTGCTGCTGCACCACCCGAAACTTAGAGCGGCTAAAATCAATATTTAGTATTATCAGTGGATCATATGAGAACGCTTGTAGTGAAGCACAGAGAATTCTTACTGAATCCTGCAGCTCCCCCTCAGCTCTGTGGAGCCATTTAGTAACTTTAAGGTCATTGTTTTTGTACAGTTTTGGTTCAGTTTCAACGCTTTCATCAGCCTCCATTCCAGCTCCAAATCCCAACTCTATGCAACCTGACCACCGCCAATTAGCAGACCGTCGCAGTTAGCAGTTAGCTGTTAGCAAGTTAGCAAGACTGGAGCTAGACATTTACCTCAGGAGCTGGTGGAGACTAAAACAAAGCTAGAATAAAAAATATGACTCTAAATCAGAGTTTGAAGTGGGAAAAAAAAGTCGGCCAATATAAGCACAACACTATCAAATTCTAAATTTCTGCAGTGAATAAAAGACGCTGGTGTTCACGATATAAATTTATTTAGTTTTAGGAACCATGTATTAATTCCATTATTCCACATCTATCAGAGGAGCCATGTCAAACTGGCAACTCACTTTGGTTGATTAAACTGGCATCAAAGAACTTCGAATAAGCAGAGACAGACTCCGCTAGGATTAACCTCTTTGTCGAGAGGTGAACATGTGAGACGCATGGTGCCCTCTGGGTAATGCAGTTCATATAGGGTCGATACGACTCGCCCAGAACCTGAAATGTGCAACGGCCCACTTTGAGCACAGCTCCAGAGGAATGTCATTGTCGCCTTCTAGCTACCAGATGTGTAAAATGGCAACTGTTTGCCAACAACTTTGCCATATCAACTTAAAATTAGACGATATGTGGCAAAAAAAATCAATTTAATGTAATTTGAAATCAATTCAAGTTTCAGCAACAAGAAAATCTGAAGAAATATCTAATTTCAGTTTCAAGATTACACATCCTGATTATTTCCAAATGTTGGTCTGAACATTTATATTTGTCATTTTTCCTGGACCAGCGTCCTCCCATCTCTCCTCCCCCTCACATAAAATTACAACAGTGCCACAAGCTACAAAGTGCCAAGTAACTGTAATGAAAATTCTTGCTGCATGAATCTTTCAGACCTCTTTCATCCCTTGTTAGCAGCACAGCTATGTTAGTGGCTTCCAGCTTAATTCATGCTTGATCGAGCAACACTCTCGACCGCTGTCTCTCGACAAAAGATTGGATGTCACACCTCAACCTGCGCTCATGCCTGAGTGACAAAAGCTGGAGGACAGAAATGATTAAGTGGAGTGATCACGCAGTTAACCCCATTCTGCCAAGATGGATGTTGTTTCACTCTGGATGAACGCTGAAATGTGAACTTAAATTGCCAATTTTACATCTACGTGAATGACTCATTTAAGAACAGAATTTCTTATTTAAAGTCCCCCAGTGTGTGAAGATTTTTTTTTATGATTTGTTTTTGGATGTTTTGCTTATTGAGTGTATAAATAAATGCATCATCGTGACGTGACATTCACGCTCCCAATTCATTTCTGTATCTAAATATAAAGGGAGGAATCTTTGAAGTGGGGAGGAGTCCCTGAGTTTATGTTAGCATTGCAGCTTTTATGACGTTGATGAATCTTACACATGTTTGTGTCAGTGTGTCTCTGCTTTCTTTGGTCACAATGAAGCTGACTATCACTTCCTGTGTCAAAGTAAAAGCCCCTACATTCAAACGAATTGAAACAATCATTTCCTTTGAGAGTCTGCTGTAAAGAGGAGAAGAGACACATCGGACATCGTGTATCAAAATATTAATTTTCCCATCTATAAATATCTCATGACATTTCTTTAGATATAAATCCGCTTCTCTTGCTCAACAATAAATTTGTATCAAATGAAGAACTTTACCATAGACAAGCACAAGCACTAATTATAACACTTCCATGAGACCTGGGGCAACCTATCGTCTGGTCTAATTTGTTCACATATGGTGCCTGAAATAATTTGATATTTTGATAATGACACTGTGAACAGACGGAGAAAAGAAATAGATTAGCCTCATCATACATCCTCAATATGTTGATAAAAACATGTCTCCATAGAGCAACTTTAGCTTTTCAGACGTGCTCATGTTCCATTTCAGCTTCTCACAGCTGTTGACAATCACAGAGATAACTGACACCGTGTCAGTTATGTCAGCTTATGTCAGGCTGACAAAAAAAAAAAAAATCCCAAAACAAAACAGCTGTGGTTCACTGCCTTCTATAAGTATGTGATTTGGATGTTAATGTGGATGAGTGTGCGGCTCATCAGCATATCCCTCACGCTTACGCTGAGTGTCTGTCTACATGGGGAGCTCCACATAAACAGGCAAATGCCACAAGCCTCTAAATGTCAATTAACTGTGATTCATCTCTCTGGTGCATCGGGAGGGAGGCAGAGTGTGGCCATTCATTTAACCGCCTCCCCTCTTTGACTTTCCATTTACGTTTAGCCGATGCTCCAGTTCACTGCGACTTCCACTGAGTGCGACAGTAGAATAAGCTGTAAATTGTGGGATCGCTGGGGTTGCGAGCAGATAATGGAAGGGATTGGAAAGATAAGGGTCATAGTGGTGCATTGACATCAATTTCACTGATAGCAGGACAATCATATGTGTGATATGCTTCTAGGGGAAAAATAAATAGCATAACCGTAGTCAAAAATTACATGGAATTTTACGGGGCAGACAGTTTGCCCCGAATAATTGTCTGCAACAATTGAGAAAGCCTGTGCTCTTGTAAGGTTTGGGAAAAATATATATAACTGGACTTGACTGGATCAGGAGGCAGTGCAAAAATCGAAGTATTCATTTTTCCTTGTCTTTGAACTTTGCTTGTCGTTCCCTGGTTTAGAGGAAAGAATTACTGCAGCAATAGGAAATAACGCATTATATGTGCCCTTTGTATCTGCATTCACTGAAATTGTGGGGTTTTTTTTAATACTGAAACATTTTAAATGAAAAAAAAAAAAAGTATTTGCCTGATTTGAAGCATAATCAGCAGCTCTCTTACACCTTCTTCCATTTATCTCTTCAGAGGTCTGTTGAAATGCCAAATGTGAGCCGGCAGGATTACTGACAACTTTAAACAAAACTTTAAAAGCCTCCTCTCACAGGAGGAGAGAGAACGGGTTTTTTCGTGGGAGGGAACAGAAAATCTAATCCTGGAAAATTTTAGGTAAAACTTGTGTAAAATCACAAGTAGAAGTGGGTCAGTTCCTTCCAGGGAAACCATCCCCCCCAAGATGTTGATGGTGCACTCTTAATATATCTGTATGAGCTTTTTCAGATGTTGTACACAAAGACAGATTATGCGATCTGAGAAACAGCTGAATGAGTATGTACTTCCACTTCTCCAGAAGACGTCAGTTGAGTAGGCGGTGCTTCATTGTGGACCGGACCACCTCCGAATGTGGTCCGAGCGGTCTTGAGTGCATTCTCCACCTGCACTCAGGTGTGAACGGAACCTTAAATCTGTCTCAAGTCAACAAGTTTCAAGTCCACAGCTCTGTTTGTCTTGTGAAATCTAGCCCTGGACATTGTTTCTATCACTTGCGATAATCTTGTACTCAGGGCTAGACCGACTAACAGGCCAGGATTATGTATCAGCTGACTCTGGCTCAGCGCAGATACATCAGTATCAGTGTTACCAGTGTTGTTGACTGATAAGTGATAAAAAACTGTGGTAGAAAAATTCCAAACTAGGTCCAAGGTCATTTAGGAACACAGTGTCTCCATGTACTGGATATTTTGTCTCCAAGAAAACACAGACACGTTGATTCTTCCTCTGTAAATTGTCCTCCTTAGTAATGACCAAGTTGCATACTGATGACTGATTCAGAAGTGCAGCATCGGTCGGGCTGAGAACTTACCAAAGCAATCACTGAGATCTTGATCTGTGATGTCGTTCTGTCATTGACTGGTATGAATGTTTACAACAGACAGTTATATTTTAAATTTTTTCCTTGTGTTTTTCCTCCAAATAAGTTTGGGATTTTGTTTGTGACCAGTTTGATCATCTTGCTGCTGATAACTCGCCCTGTTCTGACCTATTTTGTAGCACTGCTGCTACATGTTGAGATCTCAGTAATGACTCATGAATACAGTGTTATCATAATTTATAGCACCAGAGCTGCCAAAATAAAGCCCGCATTTCAATAAATTGTCCTTTTTCCTTGAAGCGTTTTAGCTGCTAACTTTGCTGCGGTTGTATTGTAATGTAAGTTCACCAGCATCACTCAAATAATCAGAGGGATTACTAGCAAGTTGGCTGCAGCTCACAAATATAAAGTCCAGATAAAGCCTTCTACACAGATGTATGATTATATATAGCTACAAAATCAAATGAAAAAAATGAGTATGAGTATAAGTTCAGATGCTTGACCCTAAAATAATACCCAGCAAAACGTCCACAAGTGGCAACTATTCCGCGAGCGAGGTGGTCATGTAGGTCTGTATGAAAAAGAGAAACTTTCTTCACTCTCGTCCTCTCACTCGTCTCGTCTCTCTGAGCTCAGTCAGCTCAGTCGCCACGGGGCTTTTTGGAGTCAGGCTCAGAGGATATGAATCATTTCTGATGTGATCTCATGCTCTCTGCCCCCTTCCTTTCACTCCTTTAGTGTTTTACTTTTTTGTCCTCACATCTCTTTTTGGACATTTTCAAACTTCCCCACTCTGTGGCCTCCTTTTATTCTCCTGCACTCTCTGGTTTTTAGTCATTCCTCTTTATTCCCTCCTCCAGTCTCCCCCTGCAGCTCCATCGCCTTCAGTCTCTCTCTGATTTAGTCACATTACTTTTACAGATCTTTTTCCTCAGCTCCAGCCTCTGTTACTATTTTATTCTTTTGCATTTATCCTTCTCCCATCGTTCTTCCAGCTCCTTTCATATCCATCTGCACTTTTTCCCTTTTAGTCTTTTAACCATCTCCCCTTTCTTTCTCCATCCTCCTCTTCCTCTCTATTCCTCTCTGCTTCTGTTTTTATTATCTTCCCCTGCGTCACAGAACAGATTCATTGACCACTATAAATAAGAAGAAAGTTTATGAGATTCATGGCTTTGGTGAGACTGTCTGGTGTGTGTGTGTATTTTTGCATTTTATGAATAGTGGGAGTTGTGTGTTGATGTGTTTAATTTGTGTGTAAGAGAAGGGAAAAAGAAAGGTTAGGGAGAAATCAGAGACGTAGGTGAACTCTCGCTTCACACGTGCTCTTCTTGGTGCTACAGGCTGTAGAGGAACTCGTCTGGCAGCCTGTAGTTTGCATTTATGTGTTTTGCATGTGTGTGCATATCTGTCTTACAGTGGGAACGGATAACTGCGTTGACAGCCCATTGTCTCCCTCAGGGTAGAGACTGTGGTTCAGTGACTGAGTCACTCTCATATGCACTCACATTACAATGAGATGGTCTGATTTATGCACACACATACACACACACGCACACACACACACACACACACACACACACACACACACACACACACACACACACACACACATACACACACAGATGTACAGTAATCACACATGCACACCCACTGTTCAGCATACATGTGCAGTTACACACAAAATTCATCCCTGTACACATGGGCGGACACGTGGCTGCGCACATGCTGTAAATCCAAAACAATCAACACCCCTTCACACACACACACACACACACACACACACACCACACACACACACACACACACACACACTTCACACTCTTTGTTTGTGTGACTGTGTTTTACAGCTGATTTGTAGGCGAAATCCCAGCCAGCCCATTCACCTCCACGCTGTGACATGTAACATATTGTCCTAATCAATCCCTCACACACTAAGAGGCTTTTTGCAGTGGAACCACCCGGGGCTAGTCAGTGGTTAGCGAATGCTTATCCCCCTGTTCTTGTGGAGAGAGTGAGAGGCAGGCTCCCCGCAAGAAGTTTATCTTTACAGGCGCAGAGGCTGGATGAGAGAGCAGAGAGCGAGGGGAGGTGGAGGAGGAAAAGATGAGGCAGAATGACTCGATTCCAAGACATGAACAATCGAAGACCTCTTGAAAATGTCACTTGAAGCCTCATATGGTCGTATGTGGAGGCCAAACACACAGAGCTGTGGACTCAGTCTAGATTGCATTAACGAAGGATTACAAGTTTTCTATGTTGCTCTCTCTGATCCTTTTTTCTCTTTTTGTTTTTTTTCTTATTCTGTTTGAGCCATTCTCTCTCCCTCTCGTGATTCTAAGGATTACAAGCTCATTACGGTTTATTCGTTTATAATACAGCACACAGTATATTATATATGTCTGTGTATATGTATATAAGATGTCATTTTTTGTTACTGCAGCAATTTGTCTCACTGGTTGAGAGCTGCTTGTTGACAACTAATCCAAATAAAAACAGCCATTTCTAAGAGGCAGGGACAATTCGTGTCAGCTGCTGGATTGCTTTTAATGAACACGTTTTTTCACAAGGTGCTACGCGACAAGACGAGGCGTACATGCCGTTGAAAAGCAGACGGTATCGAGGAGAGGCTTTTGTAATCCTGTTGTTTAGCAGAATTGGTCCTGCTCATGGTTTCCTGCTGCTCTCACATGCAAATGAGTTTAAAGTTTTCTGTTGAAAGCCTCAAATGCACTTTCTGCTACATCAGTTTTATTTGTCAAATCCGTCTGAAATTCAGTAGAAGCCGTGCTCTCCTGTGGAGTGTATTTGAAAGCAGAGACCTGACAGAATCAGTAGCGATGCTGACTTGTTTGGGGAAAAAAACAAGGTATCACAGCAGCACAGGGCCTTTTTTCTTTTTTCTTACTTTCTTTTTACAGAAAGGGGGAAAAAAGGGAAAGTATAGGATCAAAAGAAGTCTTGAGCCTCAGCAGCAGACGCACAGTCGAGTCAGTCGATTGCAGAAGAAGAGACGAATGTTAAGAAAACTCATTCCACTTGTCCAATTTGCGCTCAGTGTTCTGACACGGCCTGCAGATCAGCAGGTGCTTCACAGCCTCGGCTCGGACCGTCCACCTTTCATCTCTGTTTAAGTTTGAGCCATGCGGGCAGATCTCCAGGCTAGTTTTTTTTGGGGGGTGAACCTGCTCTGGCTCGTCTGACCCGCTGCGCTCTTTCTACATCGCTTTTCATGCTCAAGCAAAGAGACGCAGGCGCCTTTAACCGAATTTCAAATAGATTAGAGAAGCAGCGCCCGAGCCGCTGTGGTGTTCCTAGAGGCTCGCCCCCTAGCGATGCCTCCTGGTAGACAAGCTTTACTGTAATGAGGGCCTAGCTGAAGGAAGTTGGCTAAGACTCTGCCTGAGGCTTCTTATCAAAGGCTCATGATTCAGATTTTTTTAACTTCTTCCTCTTTAATGAACTTGTCTCTGTTTCCATCATGCTTCTCTATAACCTTGTTTTAAAGCGTCTCGCACACATAAAGGAGGTCGATCCTCCCTTCTGACTAAAACAAAACGAGTGGGAGGGAAAAACATCACTCACAGCAAATTCATTAAAACAACACCAGATTCATAATGAAATACTTCGAATGCTTCGTCTTCAAGTGTTCCCCGACTCCGTCTTCTCCCTTTTACTCTCTGTTTGTTCTCTCTTTTAGTTTCACTTCAAACCAACATGATGAATTATTTTAAAAAATATTTTAAAAAATATATATAAAAAATATATATAAAAACATTTTTTTGGATGATTGCATAATCCCCCCCTCGCCTTTGTCTCCTTTTCACCTGTAGGTATCGGGGCTCAGAAAGTGCGAGTGGAAGAGGAGCTGGAGGCGTATCCCACAGAGTCCGTGGATCTCCGTTGCCAGTTCATCGATGGAGGAGGCCGGACCAAGCTCACACAGGTCTGTGGATGAAATTGTGCTTTTTAGTAGGTTTGGAACCAGTGAATTTCAAAGTAAGACCGACAAGGTGGTTAGAGCTAATGGAGTGAAGTCATTGGAAAAATATGAGGAGGAGAATGGTTTATATGGAGGTCATGAAGGTCAATCCCTCCCACATGATCTTTCCACTCTCAGATAAAAATCAGGACCTGTCGACAAAGAGACTCGCAAACTCGGCCTTGTTAAAAGAATACTCTGAGCTGCATTAGATCCGGCCAACTTCTTTTATGCGCATTTTCAATTTGTGAATAAAAAAGAAGCAGAAAAGCTGGAAATTCAAACAAAAGATGAAACACCACAAAAGTTTTATGCACTCGGCTGAGGTGAAAAAAGTTGGTGTGTCGACGAAGTGCAATGGAAACTTCAGATCTGTGTGGAGCGATGTGGAGAATGTTCCTTAAATTAATACATGAAGCAGAAATAAATGTTCTCCACCTCATTTTTGTTCCCTTGAGGTTCGGCTGCTGCTCTCATCTTGTTGTGTCCTCTCTGCAGTGATTTTAATGGCCGCCACCTGTTTATCTATAAAATCCAACTCCTTTTTTTTTTTTAAGTTGTGGCGAAACGCTCATTAATTTGCATTTTCTTTTGTCTGTTTTCTGGAAATTTGGTTCGAATTGGTGCTGAATTTAAATATGAACTTGACTATTGTGGCTTAACAAGCAAATGATTTACATATTACACTTAATTACTATCAAGCAATTTGTGAGTTTGGCGATTTGCACACAGCGGGGGGGGGGGGGTGGTTAAAGCTGGGTATGCTTGAAAATAACTGCCCACATTTTCAGACAGTCTCCTCCTAAAGGTATTTATTGTGTAAGACTCGTTTGTGCACAGACTCATTTGTGCAAATAATGCAAACGGAAAGATTCAAACCCTCAAACTCGATTGGCAGTTTACAGTGTTGGACACGGCCGACAGTAACACTAAAACAAACAATAAACAATACAATAATACAATAAAGTAAAAAATGGATTGGACTGGGGCGACCCGGTAGCTGAACGGTTAGGGCACCCTGAGCAGTTTGATTCCAGACGGATTCTTTCCCCTGCGCTCTATCCCTGCATTGCCTCTTCATTTTCACTGTCCTGTTTAATAACGGCACGGAAAATTCCCCCAAAAAATCAAATAAATAAATAAATAAAGAAGTTATAACATTATTATTGTTATTATTGTTTGTTTGATATTGTGATAGCATCGTTATCGTGAATTCTTTTGGCTGCGACAATCGTGTGGGTGAAAATCTGATATCATCACACACCCTAGTTGGATTTATGTGAGGCTAGCTTGCAAACATGCTAACAATAATACTCTGGACCCGTTGGCTACTACTCGCCACACGGATGAAATTCACAGAAAAAGACAGCAAACAAGACAAAACATCCCAAAAAACCTCACAGAATTCCTTTAGCAGTGTTAAACAGTGTCTGTACCAGCTGCAGTTTCACAAACGATGCAGATTGAAAAAGACGAACGGAAATACAAAACAAACACAACAACGCACACGAGCCACAAATGAAAAAACATGCTGCAGGAAGACGAAACGAAAACACCAAGAGCAGACACGCTGCAAAAACAGAAACGATGCAACAGCAAAAAAAACACACAAAGCTGCCTGAAGGACATTTGTTGACAGCGATCAACATCATGTCGTGTGACCTGCGTTACCTCGGTAATACGCCATGAAAACCATCCTAAAAGTCAAGTCTTTCTGAGCAGTGTTTTATATTTTGTGACAGTTCCTTCACTGTCGCTGTCACTGTCAGAGTTTTCACATTCAGCTCATTTTAATTTGAATATTTGAAAGTCAATTTATTTCGCCAAACCCCAGATGACAACTTATCTGACACCACCTGAACTCCTCTGATGTGCTATCACACACCAAGTCGACTGAAGCAAAAACACTATCAGCTTCTGGTGTGATCTGTCCCCTGTGACTGCTGGACGGAATCAATAGACAATTTGTTCACATACAAAAACTGAAATTACAGACGACACTTAACTGCCGTCTGATATTTTCCCTACAATCTACATCTAACGAGGGCGTCTCATCCTCTAATTTTTTCCGACATCTGCGTTACAATCTGTCTTCCTCCTTGTAACCTTCAGCCCCCTGCGCTGTTTACTAAATGTTTATTGATGAACTTTATTCCCTCTCCTTCCTGGTCTACTTCAGCCAGCAGTTTGTATTTGAAACTGTCACTTTGGGAAGTGGAAAAGAAAAGGAAATCCATTTGGTACAAAGTCACAGTGTTCTCCCTGGCGGTGCAGGCTCATACAGAGACATCAATATTGTTCACATATCAGAAATCTTAAGAAGAAAAGCCTGCAAGACCATTCTCTTTGAAATTGTGTTCTTTATAATGGCGATGGGGTCCTTCAGAGAGTGTTTGCTGCTCTAAGAGACCTTTAATTTCATCCTGTAATAGATTCTTGGCTCTGAACTCACACAGCTTTAATTGAGTTTGATATTTTGCAGCTATAAGTCAAATTCTTTCAGGTGTCGTGGGTGATAGACCGGAGCAGATTTCAATATTTGTTCAGAGAAATTTCAAATCATTTTGTGTGTGTGTGTGTGTGTGTGTATATATAATAATATACTGCTGCTGCAGTACAGTCTGTTTGTTAAATGTGAGGTGAAAGGGACAGGAGCATGTCAGTATCCTGAGGCGTCTGATTGCCTCAGTTTCTGGTGAAAATCTCCTCTCCACATTGAAGGTTCAGTGTCATCTACACTTTCCAAGATTAGAAATATCTCTGATGTCCATCGTAAATAAATATCCAAAAAATCTTTTTTGAATGCACAGAAAAAAAGACTTTTCCTTATTTTCATCTGTATGATAGGATGGTCCTCCGGCAGTTCCAGAACTTAAGTGAGAATCATATTGATTTTAAGTTTCTTCAAAATATCAAAGTAAGCCGGTAATAGATGCCTGTATGCACAACGGATACACTGCACACAAGAACTACGAGTAGCTATGTTGGTAAATTTTTCACGGAGCCTGTGTGTATACAACTATAGCAGGGGTAAATAATTAAACATCAAAGGTCCAGTTAGACAAAATTTTTAAGCAGAAATCCAGAAACTTGGGTCAGTGGTCAACTACATAACAACCAAGTGCTTCATTTTACAAGATGAAATAAAAACAGTGGCTTGACCTCTTCTATCCCACTTTCCCCACCTATTTCTAAGACGTGGTCTCTCACCCTTTGTGTTTATCTTACTCCCTGACTCGAGCCGCAATGATTGGCTGAGTAGAGTAATGTGACCAGTGCTGTGAAGGCTAGAAAAGCTGTGCTGGTTGAACTACAACTGAGCCCGGATAGGCCGCCACCTGGGTCCGGTACCAGACCTCTGAAACGGCCACGACTTCCCCGAATCCAACCACTAACCACTGGTTTTCTATCCAGGTGTCTTGGATCTGGGAACCCACTGACGGCCAAAGGGACAACATTGCTGTTTACCACCCGATCTACGGACAGAGTTTCCCCAACGTGGCTTTCAAAGACCGAGTCGCCTTCCTGCACAACAGTCTGGAGAATCCGTCCATCAGGATTTCTAAGCTGAGAATGTCCGACGCCGGCCGCTACACCTGCGAGTACGCCACCTATCCTTCTGGAAACGAACAAGGGACGACCACCCTCATCATGCTCGGTGAGTAGAGACCTGTGAGGTGTCCACGCAACACAATCAACAAGCTGCTGTGTACTTCAGATACAGCTGAGGAGTTTTGATGTTCACATGTAAAGGGTTGGAACACCAAAAAGGTCAACAGTATTTCTCTCCTGCAGAAAAGAGCCGTGCTTGAAACGGGCTTTCAACGCCTGTTCTGCTACATCAGCCTTGACAAGCACCTCCCTAGCCATCTGCTTATCATTGCTTTCTATACAAGAGATTCCCCCTGGACCCAAAGTCTGAGAAGAAGCAATTTAAAACATTTGACGAGTATTCTCAGGGTATATATACTGTGAAAAACAAGGAAGATGGGTGAGAGAGATTCAGACGTGGAGCTACATGTTGAGTATCAGTCTTTACACTGTAGTTAGACCCATTTCCTTCGCTGATGCGATTTGATCAGCAGGCAGTCTGCAATGTAAGATAAACTGTAAGTCTTTATTCCAAACTCCCACTCTTTAGGTTTAGCCAACATGAACTTTGCTTATGTAAGACACCGTTATATTGGATTATTAGCAGGTTGACAGCTTGTCAGCAGGTAATTATGGATGCAGGAAGAACTCATGTTTAGGTAATGGTTCTATAAAGGCACAAAGTATTAACATATTTTCAAACAGTAACTGATTTATTTGACAGTTGGTTTAGCACGGGGATGCTTCAGCACGGTGCTAACACGGTTATGGACCTGGTTACACAACACTGTCTTGTACCTCGTATTAACCTGGTGAGTGGGTCCAATAGATGCTGTACAGATGCTGCCCTTTGCCACAACAGCTCGCCAACACGTCAGTTCTGTGCACAAACACATCATCAAGGGTGACCTCTGCTGTGACCTGCTTGACGCACAGTATTTGAGCAGTCATAATATTCAGTTTAATTACAGTAAGGTCAGCTTTGACTAAATGACTGAATTAATTACTTGTTGAGGACCCTCACTGTGATAATAAGACGAAGACGGTTCAGATAATCCCGCTGTAGCCCTGTGTTCACACCGTTCTTGTGCTCGTAAACGTGGCAAACAATCACTTGACATCTCTCTCTGAGGAATTTAGCTTCTGACTTTTATTATGACTGATTTATTGAGACTTTACATCCATATCACATCAGCTATAATTGCTCTAATTAGACTAATAGAGGTGTCAACACTGTTTCTGCATCTTTGGATCACACGTGAAAATATTGTAAGTGTATTCAAATATCGCAGTCCATTCCTGAATCACGCACAGACCTGATGCACAGACTTTTAGATTCAGAGTGACTTCCGAGGACGTTGTTAAGTCCATCTTAATTAACACCCTTCAGCTCACCTAGAAATCATAGAGTTGAGAATCATCATGTTTTCAAGTGTCACAGTAATCCAGTTGTAGCTGTTTGTCCATCCATGGATAGTTTGAAAACAGTATCTGTTGAAAACCTGCTGGTGATAGCCACGGCCTCGTGAAAGCGATATCTCAGGAATGCCGTGATCTGTCTCGTCCTGAAGAGGGCTTCAGTGTCGTGAGCCCACTTCAGGTTTTTATTGATCTTACTTGGAAGAAGTCCGTCCTCTTCACTTCCTCTCTCTGGATGACACCAGGACAGGGGGGGCCGCCTGGTTCTCTGGTGGTGCACCACAAGCTTATTGGTTTAGCTGACATTGAGCTTCGAGTGATTGTTGTTGCACCATGTGACAAAGCTCTCTGTCAGTCCTCTGTCCTCAACTGTAATAACAGTCTCTAAAGTGAAGACGGCATGTTTCAAGATTATTCACAGGAATCACACGTCACCTTTTATTAATGATTTTTTATTATTATTATTATCTGGACAAATGTGCATGTAAGCTGTTATCCCCCACACAACACCTCAGAAACAGACACACAATGAACCCACAAATGACACTGACCAAAAGGTTGTATTTTGAATCTACAAACAGAACTAGATAAATAAATTAAACAAAACAAAGTACAAAACAAAATGTAAGAAAATACATAAATACTTGCAGTATAATGGTGATAGTTACTCAGAGATGACAGTCTTAGGTTTCTCAAAAAAGGATATTAAACGGCCCCAAACTCTAAAGAACTTATTCACAGACTTTCGAGTGGAGTAATTGATTTCTACAGTGGGAGTGAGCGGGACGGGCAAAATCTCTCCATTTGAATAGTAGCGTTTCGAGCCAGTAAAGAGGTGAAACCAGCGCACCCTGTTTGGTTTTGGGTGACGTCAGTTCTAATGGAGGAATCGTGAAGATGGGGCTCTGCTCTATGGGACAGATAGAGAAAGTTCGGAACACTGATTTCCAAAAATTCAGCTGCACCTGAGCACGACCAGAACATATGAAGAAGTGAGGCAGGGGCGTGTTTACATTCGTCACAGACAGCGTCCACCTCAGGGTTAGTTCAGGTGAGTTTTCTTTATGAAATATGAGCTTGATGTACTGCTTTCATCAAACACTCAAACAATTTTAAATTGTGGGGGGGTGTTGGAGGAGGTTGGGGAATGCAGTTGTTTTAATTTTGTCTGACCCTTAGTCCCCCAGTGTCAGACCCTCTGCTCTCATTAAATAATACGTTGTATTAACAAGAGGCTAAGATAGGATACACACGTTAGCTTTCATTAGCAAGCCGCTAATGCCCCCCCCCCCCTCCCCAGAAGGTGCTACAGGGCCTTAAAGGTCGAGAGCCATCACTGAACTGAACTCCACAAACACTGCCCCCCTCCAAACACAACACCACACAGCAAAGGACAGAAGATCTGAAACACTGCAAGTGTTCACTTTGCATTTACACTTCACTAATGCAAGAGCATCTAATGTATGTTTCTTGTATTATTTTTTTCATCTCCTTCGTTGGCGCTTACCTGCACGGACAGGTGCGTGTCTGGTGAGCATGTGAAACGTTTTGAGGAGCTGTGCAGCAGATTTTGTTTAGCGACAGTGTTCAGTGACAATAAAGACTTTCTGTCCTTCTCTAAGAACTGGCCAGAATATGAAATCTGGAGAACGGCTTTAAGCTACCTCAGTGTCTTGATTTTTGAAAGTGAGTGGATGTTTAGTTGCTGTTAGCAGGGGACGCATCCTGTTTGTAATGGGAGACAGCTGGTGTTATTCATCCACCCACATTTCCTCCCGTTTGCACTCCGCTTACAAAGGAATCAGATTTCTGGTGTCTCTCTCTCTCGCAGTGAGCAGCTCTGAAGAAGCTTCGCACCTGAATGGGAAAAACAACAGTTTCTTTGATTGTCATATGGAAGGACTGTGCTTACAGTATAAGGCCTGTAGCATCAGCGCTTGTACGATTTAAGAGTGCATACATTCAGCATAATAGCAGGCTCAAGGAACAATACTTTGAACTGAGACACTGCAGTTGCTGAATTCATATTCTGTGCAGTTTAATTCAATCTGCCCCGGTGCTTTTTTCTTTTTTCTTATATAAATTTTGATTGTCCGATGTTTGATACCTTTTTTTTTTTTTTTACTTTTTCTTGCACAAATTTGGTGCAATTTCAGAACATTATATTTATTTGGTCCCAACACAATAAAGGAAGAATTGAAAGCCAGGTTGCTTTCTGAAAGAAACAAAAGCATTCTTTCAGGTGTGGTGACACCGTGTACTTAATTTGTTCCTGCCTCAAATGCGGGTCTGGGGATTCCTTATCTGCTACACTAAAATAGTGTGCATAGACTCTCTTGTAAGTCACTGTGGAGATGCTGTTCAGTAAGCGAGCAGTAATTAAAATAAATTCATTACACCAGTTGTTGCAGCCAGTATGGGTCATGGAAAGAGGTGCTTTACAATTCCTTTCATGTGTTCTCCCAGCTGGGCCGGTAATATTTCCCTCAGTAGTTTTTCTAAGTAAACCTTCACACAACAATACAAAATCCACTCCGGAAGCTTCTTTCACAGAGAAGCGAGCACACAGGAGATGCAGAGCTTGGCTGTCTCGCAGAGAAAACATGGAGAGATATTTTGGCGGGTTTGCAGATGGATGTGGGCTAAGCCTCCTTAACTGCTGCTGCTGCTGCTGCTGCTGCTGCTGCTGGCACAAAGCAGAGGTAGACTGGGAAATACCTGCTAGAAAGCTCACTGAATCACCTTTTGTCTGGAGCTGCAGCAGCTCTGAGCTCCCTGCGACAGACTTGTCCATTAAAAATCCACTTGGCGAAGTAAGTCAGTGGAAGACGGTCACATTTTACCTTATTGGATATAGAATCCATATGAGCCAATCACATTAGACCTTATTGAATCCACAACTGCTTGCAGCCAATCACATTACATCTTATTGGATAGAAAACCACCAGGACCCCAATCATATCACAACTTATTTAAGTATGAATGCATAATCCCGACAGCCAATCATATTATAACTTATTGGATACAGCACCTCTGCCAGCCAATCTTATTACCACTTATTGGGGTGTGAATAAAGAATCACTCACTTGGCAGCAATGTCATATCCTCTTGGATGGGGACCATACAAAATGAACGTCTGCCAATTATACTGCATTGTATATAGTGTAGCCAGCAGGACAGCGATAAAGTTGCAGGTGAGTGAAAAATCATCCTCATTGTTCTGAATTAGAAGAGGAAGGTGGTCAGACTCCAGAGGTGAGGGGAGTGGACCGCAGGCTGAAGCGTCACTGGCTGGAGTCCATACATCAACACAGTGAACAAGTGGCAGATTGGAGTGGCGCTTCTGCCAGAAATGACTCAGTGGTGGAGTTGAAGTTGATGGGTGGAGCTAAAGATTTTTTTTTTTTTTTTTTTCCTGGCAAAACATTAACATTATTGAAGTCCAGTGAAAAAAGGCAATAAACTGAAAACTGGCAATCTGGCCACTGCATTAAAAATGTAGTTTAGCCTAAAGCAATGTCCCGATTGCACCCTCCACATTCTAGTTCAGGTTTTTAAGTGTGTTTTATACTCAGTATAGAAAGATGTGTCAGTTTCTAAGTGTACAGTACATAGTTACTCATTATGTACATGACCCACTATTTTTAAGTACATATATTATTAAAAATGTATTGTATTACATATTAAAAAAAAATACCAACAATTATACTAAATGACTTGATTTTTAAGTAGGTGTTAATATGTCTCACAATGCACCATTATTATAGAGGAAGAGGAAGAGGTAGTCAGTGTTGGAGAAAGGGTGAAACTGTACTTAGAATATACCACTGTTAGTATTTGAATAATATTAGTATGGAATTAGGACATACTGCTACTTACACTGGGGTCTGTTCTACAGCAGGGATTTGCGGCCGCTGGCTTCATGCAGATCGCAAACAGAGGCAGTGTTTCACAAATAGCTGTCACTTGTCAGTCCTGCAGGACTCGTCATGCTCGTGCATTGGTCATTAGCTTAGCATTTGCTTTGATTAGTGAAATGCTTCAATATTAATTTAAGAGGAAAATATCTTATGGTGGGAATTGCAGATTACATGGTGTGAATTTGGTTAAACAGTTCGACTAGCTATCCCCACCCAGGTTTAGCCTTTGTTGTAACCTTGTTAGCAGTCTTAGTTTTCCATGATCTGCGTTGTCATGGTAACCACCACCTATATTTTTCATGTCTAACAAAGGATTTCTGGGTGCTCCGGTATTGAGCTTAAGCTCAGTAAATGAGAATTTGTCCACCTTTGGGACTGGTCTACGTCTGAGAAATGTTTTCATGACTAAAACCTGAGTCCTCTCTTCATTCGTGCAGGTGATGTTTTGATTCCAGCCAGTGAACAAGGGATTAAATGCTCTTCTCTACCTCAGCACCTACTCTTCAGGCATTCTTTAGTAAAGCATTATGACCCCAGTAGCTCCAGTCAGTTGCTCAGTAGCCAGCAGCAATAAGACTGTGGTTGTACCGAGCAGCTCCCAGGTGAAAATATGTGTAAGAGTGAGAAACGAGTTCTTGCTCTGAAGAAATTCATGTGTGCAAAGCAAACCTTCCCTGGATGAGTAAAGGTTAAAGAGAAATTATAGAAGTTATCCCCCCTCGGCCTGCCAGGACAGTGCTCAGTACATTTTTAGGTTCAAGCACTGACGACACAGTTTTTTCCGAAAACCACATCCTGACTGAGTGGAAGTACCTTGACGTCCAGAGTGATTGATATCCTCAGGTAAGGAGGGAAAAGATAACACGAGGAAAATAAGAACAGAAATATTTTCCATGCACTGAAGATTTGTCAGCAGATGCACCAGAACTACAATAACAAATGGAACAGAATCCACCTTCGTTATGGTGGAGTTGTTGATAACAGAAGAAGAAGTGTACATTTGCCCTTCGATAGCAGCTTTGAATCAGTAACATTGCAGTTTCATGCAGCAGCACAAAGGGACTTGAAATGTGAGGCCTTCAGGTTTCTTTTTATCTGTGTTTAGAGGCTAAAGTCTGAGCCGGGCTTAGAAGTAAAAATGATGTGTTTTCACTTCAGGAAATTATTATTTATTTTTCTTTTCTTTGTAGATTTTTTTTCTTTACATTTTAGGCACTTAGCTTGTGCTCTCAAAACTTGAATTAGCTAAATCAGTCTCTAGCTTAAATAAACACATTTTGTCAACATTTCTAACAGACAGTAATGAGATGTCAAAACAACACACACTGCAGAATAATTGCAGTATAAACTATTCTAGTTTTCCTTGAATATTCATTTATTGTTAACAGTCGAGGAGACGTTGAGAGCCAAACAGATGTTTTTCCCAACAATGTCTGGAAATATTCAACAGCAGTGTGTCAAGCTGAGAGATGTTTACAAACCTGGGCAGCTGGTGAGACATGAATTCCAAAAACGTAACAAGATCCAGAAGCCTTTATTGATTTTTGGCTAATGTATGCAGCAAAGTAGAAAATAAAAACAAAAATACATCACTTGGCTGCATTCATCAGGGTACGGCAGTGAATAAATCCATGTTTAGAGAGAAAGAGAGGAGGAGGAAAGATTGATATGTGCCACCAGCCAGTGCTGCTAAATCCAAATCTGAGTGCTGTGCAACCTCAGCGTCAGTGTTACCAGACATAGTTTGGTGATCCTACTGCATGTCAGAACCCCAGCTGAACAATAGTGACATGTTGTTGTTGTTGTAGGCAATACAGAGCATTTAGCTTGTTTCCATTTTGTGCTTGAACCAACAGAGTTGAAGTATAGAGTAATAAAGCTCTGTGGCCTTAGGGTTCACAGCTAGGTATTCACAAAGTGGTCAGATTTACTCTCTTTGTCTTCCCCCTGCTGGGGATGAATTCAAGACAGATGGAGATGAGTTGATGGATGACGCTGACAGACGGGGGGGGGGGCATTGTATGAAAACATCAAGAAGCATAGTGACAAAGATCAGTTAAAAATTAGACTTTTGATTTCTCAAAGAACAAGACTAAAGCTGGGCCGCATCCTTCTGAGGCTGCATTTGACTAGACTGTTCCATTCCGAAGGCTCCTTCAAATGCGGCTCAGAAATGTGTCCTTGTTTTCCTGGGCTCGATCCGGGTGGATCCTTCGAGGCCAAACCTATCCCAAGATTCAATGCACGCGGGTAATGAAAGCAAACAACACTGACAGAGGCTTAGGATTACACTTTTAAATGTAAGTATTGGGTTTCAGGTCAGTCCAACAGCTAACAGTACAACTGTTAAAACCAAGGCCCTTAAAACCTCAAGTGTTAGTGAAAAAAAGTTAGCTAGGCAACAGGAGTTGCACTTTAGATGTAACGGTAAGGGCGGGCAAAGCGAAAATCCTCCATCGACCGGACCGTCTCATTTAGGTTTGGCCTTTGTGGTGTTCTTCATAGACTGTGTGACACAGCTTAAGAGTCTAGAGCCATGCTAGCAGCTCTGCAAAGTCATACCTAGCTAATTTGAGCTAAATGCTAATGTCCAAATAGTCATTGAGACATTTAACTAAAAATCTAAAATGTCAACATCTTGGTGTCACTAGAGGAAAAGTCAGGCGATCATTAAAGTCATTAGGATTCATCCTCTGGGGACAGTGAATTCAATTCTGGTTGATTTGAGGCAGCAAATGGTGACAGGTTTCAGTCCAAAAAGTCGACAAACCTCTTGTAATCTGGTTTAGCTGGGTCTTCAAAAGACTCCAGTCTGGCTCCAATCTGGCCCAGTTCTGGTCCACATCCTGGTTAGTGTTGGTGTCCTTCCAGACAAAAGTGATGGCTCCATCAGTGTTTTCTAACTGGGTGCCTGGTTGGTTTCAACACAAACTCTGAGACTATGACAGATGTCAGCTGTCCTGTGACAACGCCACCTTAATCCTGCAACAGCCGGCTTCACACTCAGTTACAAATCTTCACACTTGGCAGATATTCCCAATTTGTTTAGGATTCAAACTGGAAATCTTCCAGTCGCAGGCCTTGTTCTGTGAGAGCTGCCAAGGTGAGAAGAAAGACTGTCTCAGAGAAGTCCCAGGTTCAACTTTGGGTAAGCGTATGAGAATCCCAAACAGCTACAGGGACAGTTTCACAGCACATGTCTCTCTGATGGACGACACTCAAATGGCCCACAATTTAAATTTAGAAATTGAAATCTAATTGTTTCTGGAGCGCAAATCATATCTCCATACTGTAGTCCACATATGTTCGTTTGGAAAAGTTTATAACTGATGTTTCTGTTATAAAAACCAAAATCCTTGGCCAGGCACTTATCAAAAGGCATTTTGAATATTTAAAATCAAAGCATGTGGTGAATATGACTTGTGCAGAGATGTGTTCACCTCTCAAGCTTTTTAAGTGCCTGGTTTCCTAAACCAAACACACCTCATGCAGTTAATGGTGTTTGGAAAGATTACTGTAATGCATTTCTCCTGTCTCCTTGTCAGTCGCTGGCATTCAGCCTGCTTATACTACCACAGGGTGGGGTGTGTGTGTGTGTGTGTGTGTGTGTGTGTGTGTGTGTGTGTGTGTGTGTGTGTGTGGGGGGGGGGGTGCAGTGTTTACCAGTATTCACCTCTGTTAGTGTGGCTTCCCGCTTGCTTTCTAATTACTCTGTACTCAGAATGCCTCAGACCGATGTGAGGAGCAACAGCGGGCTCAATTGGATGCAATGTCACGAAACACATCAGGGATGGATTCTCCCGACTTGTTAAAGTTCCCGAATCAATCCAAACCCCTTTCCACCTCCCAGCTTTACTCTCCTCTCCTCTCTGCGCAGCCAGTCTCTCTCTCTCACTCTGTCTATTTTAACTCCCCCGTTGTCCTCTCTGTTTGTGTCCCCTCTGCTCTCTTTTGCTTAACTCCTTCATGTCCGAACTCTTTCCTCTCTCGTCTCGTTTCGTCTCGGCTCTCCATTTCTGTTCAGGTTTTTTGTCTCATCCACCGTCCCATAAGGTTCTCAAGACCTTTTCAGTTCTGCCTGGATTTTGATTTAAGTTCAACTTTCAACAAAGCTGACACTATCATCCACAAATAAACATAGCTAATGACAAAGAATATGAATTGACATAATAAGAAAGAAATAATGATGGTGAATTAAAGGAGGTTAGTTGTTGATTAGAAAATAAGTTGTACACATTAAAGCAGATGCAGTGGATTTGTCCTTCTCAACCCTGTTACATAATTATTTCAAAAGGTTGAGAAACATAAAAAATGAATTAAATGCATATATGTCCTGTGATTACCTCTTTGAATTCAAAATTCACTACCAGTTTGAAGTACTGCTGTCCTACTGAGTTACCAGTAAACCAAGCTAATGAATAAAAATGCAGGACATTAGTGAGCAAAGCCGTGCTGATCAGATGATTTGATCTGTCACACTCTGACTGCTGCAGAATCACTTCATGTTTGTTAAATATGTGAGTTTACTAGAAAAATAAGTGTCGTCTGACTTCAAACGGGTTTATAGTTGGGTGAGTGAAAAGCTGTCCATCATAGAGAGGGCGGAAGATGTTGATAGTGTTCGCTAGCGTTAGCTTTGCTCTGTAGCTCTGCTTCCTTAAAGGTCATGACTCTCGAGACGACTTGGTATTGGTCAGTTGACCTCGATGTGAAACATAGTGCGGATTTACCTCTTCCCAATGAGAGCAAATCCTTGATTGATGATTCAATCCTCGATGGAAAACGAGACCTTTAACAGTCACATTAAAATGATTTCAGTATTTCTAAGGCCTCAACAGAAAGCATTTCTAAAAGGCTAATGATATACCTGGCATTTGCACATTTATTTTGTCGTTTGCTGGTATATTTTTCTCACCATGAATGAATTTGACTGGTGAAAATTTTCAACCATTATAAAGATGAATAGAAATATATCCTTACGGCGCCTTTAAAATGAAATAGCAGGGACCCTTTTACTGACTCCGTTTAATGGAAAGAAATCCACCAAAGAACAAACAGACAAGCCAGTTCCTCCACTGACAGAAGCCTCAATAAAGCAGCAGGAAATGCAACGACAAAGAAATGTGTTTTCAATAATTGCCTGACTTTTTCATGATAAGTAAAATCGTTCACTTCCAATGTGTGCATTACTGTCTGTATAGAGCTTTATAGAACACATTGAAAGGCATTAAAGGGGAAATTTACAAGATCACATTCTGCAGAAAAAGATTACATTTTCAAAAAGTAAAAAAAAAAAAAGGAAATTGCAACACTTGACAACACGAAATAATGAAATTCACTGACATTTACAGATTGATTGGTGTTGTCAGAGGTTGGGTTTTTTTCCTTTAAGAAAGGAAGGACATTTTCATGGAACATTGCCACTTTTACAGAACAAGTCCAGTTTGATTTAACAAAGCTAATGTGACGGCAGACGGGAAGCAATGTTTTGCATATCACAGTTTTAATGTTTGATGTTTCACTTCAGTTGAGGGATTACCTGTGAGAAAATGCTGTGATGATGAAGCTCAGTCAAAACTCCACAGGTTGATGTCAAAAACTGGATTATCCCCGAGTCAAACACAAAGCTGTTGTTCATACTTTATGAAAAGTTAATAGTTTTGAAGCTACAATGTATGACTAATGTGCTTTGTTGTGGATTAATATAAGAGCGACTTCTAAAAACTTGATTTAAACAATGTGATGCTTTGTAACACTTTTACCTTTAGATACTGTAGCCGACTTTTTTTTGGGATGTGTCTGCACTTTCCCTTTCGGTCTCTCTGATGTCGAGTGGCCCAGGGTCACAGCAGAATGCCTCCCCCTCCTCTGAGTTTCATTACAGCCGCAGTGGGATGCCACGGTGTATATGCACAACAAACTGATTGAACCTCCTCCTCCTCTGCTCTCTCCCTGCCCTCCTCCCTCCTCTCCTCCTCTGCCTCACGTTTGATGTCTCTTTCCTTTCACCACCCTTTATTTTTTCATCTGTTTCCCTCCACTACCATTTTTCTTTTTCCTCTGTTCTCCTCATCCCTTGTGCCGTGTCTGCATTCATATTGTCTCCTCCCTCTCACATCTTCCCTCCATCTTTCTTACCATCCCCCCTTTTTTCAATTCTCCCTCTCTTTCTTATCCTCTCCCCCACAGCCAAGCCTAAGAACTCAGCCAAGGTGGTGACTGTCCAGGCTGGCACCAAATCGGTGGTGGTGGCCCAGTGCGAGGCGGCGGAGGGCAAACCGGCCGCTACCATCAAGTGGCTGGCATCGGTCGGAGGAAACCACTCAACCAGCACCACAAACGGCCCGGACGGGACGGTGACGGTACGCAGCGAGTACCGCCTGGTTCCCACGCCGACGGACAACGGCAGGGAGGTGACCTGCATGGTCGACCAGAAGACACAGGAGCGGCCGTGGGTTTACCCAGTGAAGCTCTCCGTGGAGTGTAAGGAAGACACACACACACACACACACAGACACACACTTGTTTTATTTTCACATATAATGTCTTTTTGAGCATAAATAATAAACGATGCACAGCCCGGGAAGAGACTCTCTCAGTATCACATGTCATGAGTCCAACTAAAGATACAAATCAGCGACTGACAGTAACTTCAGACACAGCTCAGGGCCTTCCCTGGGTACATCACAGAGATTTACAAATATGATGCCAAACAATCTAAAGCTGTGATGCAGCAGCTACGATGAGAGGGTGATACTTCAACATGTTTGTGTGCAGCACTTTCCTCACACACTCTGAGACACTTCTCTTAAACAGAAATGCCTGACTAATTAAACTATACATATACATATATATATATATATATATATATATACACATATATAAACTGTATATAAATGCAACAAAAGTCACACCATTCATTAGAGAGTTTTCTTTCTTTCATTTTCTTTAATGTTTTGCATTTCCAGTTTTATTTTTGATGACAGATTCCAAGCATGTTTTGCATTAATCATCATATCATCGTTATTTTATAAGCGTCTGGCCTATAATGTAAATCACAGATGTCATACATATATGTTGCAGTGATCGCAGGTGTTCTATTTTCAATCTAGTTTAATTGTTTTTGGTCCCAGAGATTGTGTGTGTACTTAGCATTTCATTTAAGTTAGTTAGTTATTATACAACCAGCTGCTGGAACTCTCCTGCGTGAATTAGCAAGGGAGCGAGAGCTTAAACCCAACCCCCTTAAAACCATGTCCACCACCACATGATCCCCAGGTAGCTAATTTGTGAACAGCTACAGGACGCTATAATTAATATTCATTCATTCAGCAACAAATGACCAAGCAAACTTTTACATTACAGCTGTCTTACAATTATGATTTACCATCTACACTTCATTCTTGTTATTGTGATCCTGTACAACATCAGGGCGGTGTCTGTTTGTTCACCACCACTCCTTAGTCGTTCCTGTGTAAACAGATTGAAACAAATGCACACATCCAGGAATCTGTAATTACATATAATAGAAGGACAGACAAAACAGTGACTGTGGTAACACCCAAAGCTAAACCTAAAGCCAGGCTTTCAGAGGTAAGTAACACAAAATATCGGCACATGAAAGAATTTTTGGCCTGAGAAATATAGAAAATCAAGAACTCACATGTTGTCACACACATTGCTTTCATTTAATCCATTAAATTCCGTTCTAATTTACATGGGATTAAAATATTACACAGGTTCAGCGTGGCTTTGCAGAGATTTAGGCGTGCTGACAGCATCGTCTCAACCGTGTGACCTCTGCTGCCGTTTACTGCAAAGATGGAACAGATTGTCTTTGTTCAGCCTCCTTTTTATAATCTGCAATTTTTAGACACACACAGAAATACACAACACACACACATACACACACACACACAAAATCAACCTGAACCGTCAAGGTGTATACAGGAAATAACGAGGAATATGTATATGAAATTATTATACCTACACAAGACCCCTGGCTATACACACAAATTATCTTCCCTGGCTTTTGAGAAGCATACACACACACTGTGTCTCTGAAGGCCCGAATGTGCAAGTAGATTCAGCATCTGCTTGTGTAGTATTTATGTGTGTGGGCGTTTACAGTATGCACGTATAGTATATAACCAAAGATTCACTCAAATGTGAACACAAACAAGGCTGAGAGATCTCACCTGTTTGTGTGATGTGGGCTGTAACATACACAAACATGTTTGTACTTTTATACTTCTGACAACACCGATAAGACGAGCTTCATAAAGGATTATTAAATGGTTCATAATTATTAATTAAGTTGTTAACACCTTATAAATCATAAATAAACAATTAAAAACAAGGTATAACATAGTCCTCATACATTGATACAGGCTCACTATTTGGCAAGACCAAGTTAATGCTTACTACTCATTAATCTTACTAATGAGTTACTACCATTTCGAACTGGTAAAAGGAGCCTTATAGTAACTCATTAATAAATGGTGATGTGTTTTAACCTTTCACCAGTTGTACATGTTTGTAACTGATAACAAATGGTTGTAAGAATGAGAAGAAGAAACATGAAGATGATGGAGGGAGAATCACAGAGATGTGAACAGTGGGACAAAGGATGGGTGAGCAGTTCACCAAGTAAAGAAGGTTGCCACCTGTGTTCTAGCTGGATGATAAAGTCATGAAGAAGAGAGCAACCAGCAGAAAGCATCTCCATGTTAATCTCCACTGAGCAGAACAATCTGATCAACAGCTGTGATTAGAATGAATATGGCTGCTGAGAGCATGTCAAGGTCAACAACACTGCCACGACCTCAGAGGATGAATCTGCTTTGATATGATTATGTGATCTGCCATAATTTGATGTTGAGACGCTGACTGTGGTTCATTGTTAGTAACTGAACAAACATGATGAAGCAGCAGGTACAAACTCTGATGATGGAGAAAACAAAGAAAGCTCAGTAACTAATGAGATATGAGGGTTAACAGTACAGAGACATGTGCGCTCACTATTTGGCAGGCACCAGATCAGTTGTCCTTTTCATTTAACAGCTTATAAATGATTTACAACGTGTTAACAAGCAATTCATTAATAAGTTATAAACCATCCATAATTCCCTTATGAAGGTCTTATTGTAAAGTGTTACCCTGATTCCTCAGTGTCTATCCCTGATTTAAACCTAGTTCTAACTTAAACCCTAAAACCAACATGTAACTGAAGTGAGGGCTGGTAAAAAGTGGTCCTCACAGAGATAGAAGTAGCAGATTACACACACACACACACACACACACACACACTGTGACTCCTGTGTGTGTGTGTGTGTGTGTGTGTGTGTGTGTGTGTGTGTGTGTGTGTGTGTGTGTGTGTGTGTGTGTGTGTGTGTTGGTTTAGTGATGGTGTGAGGGATCATGTCTCCTGTCTGCTGTGTAACACAGATCAGCTTTTATAGGTCAGCGCTCTCTAGGAAGAGAGACACACACACACACACACACACACACACACATAAATAACACACCACACACTTACCCTCCTGTCCAGCTGCTTGTCTCTCACTGCCTTGACACCCTGTCACTCCTCACACACCCCTCTCTCTGTGTCTCTCTCTCTTTTTTTCAGTCTTTCTCTCTGTCTTTAGATTCTAAACATGAAGTGCATGAAGGGAAAGAAAAGCCACTGAGGTTTCCTTCTTGTTTTATCTTCCTACACACGTGGCCTTGGTTGACTTCACGTTCACATAAGACTATTTGAGGAGTGACACGAACTGATTTTCTCATCCTCCTGGTATAAGAGTGTCATGGTTCTGGGGGGAAACTGTTTAAGGTAGCAAGGTTTTCTTTTCTATGTTTTTGACGTTTTTCCTCGAGGTACGCGCGTCACCATATGTATAGGGAGTATCAGACACTTTTTGTCTTGTATCAAGGTTTTGTTTGTGACGTGACATTTTGACACAGATTAATAATACATTTCAAAATGGCAGGGATTTGTGAAGGCGGTCAGATGTCATCCTGTTTACTATCAGCTCTCCAAACGCTCACAGTTCAAGTTATGAAAAGACGTATGACTGTGACTCGCTTTCTATCAGGTTAAATACACTTCTCTGCCACAGTCTGCAGACAGAATCAATGACACATCTTTCTGAAAAGACAGTGGCTGAATACCAGTCGCTTGCTTGTTTCCAAGCCAGTTAGCTTACTTGCTAGTCGGCACCGTAGCTATTTTCAGTTTCCAAGGTTTAGGAAGTAAAATTCCTGTTCATTTTCTGCATAGGTAATGCAACTGGAAATTGGAGCACCTCCAAGGTTAAGATGGAAATGAAATTCCCCTGTTGTAGCAGCACAAGGCTGAACTACTGTGCCATAAAAAAAAAAAAAGAAAAATCTGGTTCTTTGATGAGAAAGCAAATGTGCACGACTCTGGGTCAGTGAGCGATGGATTTGGAAACAATGGCACCTTGTTTTTTTCATAACAAGGTGTTGAGAATTTGCTAAAGCTCTGATTTGAGTCACTGACTGGTTTTTAGCAATGGCGGCCAAGGCTCATGGGTGTTGGGATATTTAGAGCCAAGAATGATTTCATAGAAACAAAGTTGAAATAGTTAAAACTGATGGTCATGATATAAACTGTATATTGTAACATTATTTAGGAGACTCTTGTGTTTTTATGTTGAGAAACATTAACGATAATGGATAAAAAAAAATAAAAAAAAACGTAATACTTCTACTTCTACAACCCTGAAGCTAGCTAGGACTGTTGTGGAGAGACGCATGCAATGGAAGATGGAGGCCATCTTAATCAATACCAACCACCCTCTGCACAACATTCTGGCAGGACAGAGAAGCAGCTACAGCTGCAGCAAACGTCTCATGTCAATGTGCTGCAGAACAGAGAGGTTCAGGAGATCCTTTGTTCCCACTGCCATCAGGCTATACAACATTTAATTACTATTGTTTATTTATTAAAACTGTTATTATTATTATTACCAACGAGCTAATGGACACATGAATATCCCCTAGGGGATAAATAAAGTATCTATCTATCTATCTCTCTATCTCTTTATCTCTCTCTCTAATATATGTCTCTCTCTCTTTCAGACCCGCCCTCCGTGTCCATAGAGGGCTACGACAACAACTGGTACATCGGCCGCTCTAACGCCGTACTCCTCTGCCTGGCCAACGGCAACCCTCCACCCACCACCATCACCTGGACCGCGTAAGAACCGCTCTCCCTCCATTTTAAGCAGCAGCAATCTCCGTCTCCCTCCACCTACGTCTGAGAGAGTGACAGAGTTTCTAATTATTGCTATAATCATGACAGACGCCTGCAATCGTTCCTCTTTAATGATCATTTCTTTGTAATTTTTGATAAACAAGAGTGATCTTAACTTCTCATCCTGATGGACAGATGGCGCACTGTGGCGTTTGTGTGTGTAGGTGTGTGTGTGTGTGTGTGTGTGTGTGTGTGTGTGTGGTTTTTCTTGATGAATATTGAGCAGGGAAACGGAGCGGCTGTTCACATGTCTGATTTTTCTCACATTAATGCTGCCTTTGAATATCACAGTCACAAACAGGCTTTTATTCTTGTTTTTTTTAACTCTCAATCTATCTCTCCCCATATCTGTCTATTTCTTCATTTCTCATTTTCCTCTCCCTCACTCTTATCGATTCATCGTTTTGGTTTTCTTTTGCTTCATCTTATTTTTTCAAAACATTTGGTCTCCTCACTTTTTTTCTCTGTCATCTTTTCTGATTTCCTCTTTTATTCTGCATTTCATTCCTTCTTTCACTTTCCTTTTTCATCCTACCAAATCTAATCTTCACCCTTGTCTTTACTCCTTCCCTCCATCCCATCTTTCCTTCTTTCCTGTCCTTCCTTCTTTTCCCTCCTCTCTTCAGGGCGTCCGGTGCGTTGCCGGACACGGTGGTGGCAGACGGCAACAAGCTGATGGTAAAGAAGGTGGATGACGCCGTCAACACCACCTTCATCTGCGAGGTCAAGAACAAGCTCGGGGCCAGCAGGCACCACATCACCACCATCGTCATCGGTGAGTCCGCTGACCCACACACACACACACGCGCACACACACACACACACACACGCACACACGCGTGCACACACACACACACACACACACACACACACACACACACATGCACACACACATACTTGCTGTGCATGTGTGTAAGTATGTACAGATGCACTCAACAATATGCATGTGTATTAATCTAAAACATGATGAACACGCAACACACTGACAACACAACATCCCATCAGACAAGATGGTACAATCAAACAGCATGCAATCTCACACACACACACACACAGACACACACACACACACACACACACACACACACACACACACACACACACATGCTGGGATCAGGGCTGATCTGAGAGCTGCAGGGATGCTGGTTTCTCTCAATCGTCACATTGGATTTTTTTCATGTGTTCCCTCCTCTTTGGCCAGATTTTAGCGAGGCGCGGCGGAGGCTTGTGACTGACCCTTTCCTCCCAGCAGGGCCAAATTGCAGGACAAGGGCCAACGCGTAAATGTTTATGACTACAGATCGAAACCACTCCTCTTGAAACTGGAGTCTATACGGTCACACTGCGACTGGGAAACTGTAACTCTGCCGGACGTAAATTAAACGTGAATTGTGGTTTATGAGTCTGAGACCAGGCCCTCGTTAGAGCGATTTGGCCCTGCGGTGGATGCAATTGTGTTGGGATTGTTGGAGGGTTGCTAAATTTTTCCAAGGGGTTCAAGTTGGTGTGAGCCAGTTTGCCCAGGTTTGGTTTTCTGTCTCTCCCTTTTCTTTTTTTCTTTTTTTTTAAACCTTTCCTCCTCTTTGTATCCACTATTTTTAACATAACAACTAACTCATCCTCAGCACAAGTGCTCTCTCTCCTTTTAAGTTTTCTTTCCTCTTCTACCTTCACATCTCCCCCTCTGTCTGATATGACAGTATGACCACTGTGTCTGCATGCACTCTCGATCTCTCTGCTGGGTCTTGACTTTTGACGTTTGCTAGTCCGGTGATTCAGCTGCTGTTGCCATGGTGTTGGGTCAGGGGCTTTTCTTTTGCTCTGCACTCTTTCACACATTGATCCGACACACACACACGCACAGACACACACACACACACACACACACACACACACACACACACACACACACACACACACACACACACACACACACACACACACACACACACACACACGCACACACACACACACACACACGCACACACACACACACACACACACACACACACACACACACATACCTCTGTATGCACACACAAACCCAGGAACATGTCTGCATGCTGTAATGCCTCACTGCACATCAGCAGACAGACCTTTTTTTATCAGTGTGTGTGTTCCCACAGTGTTGCACTCTGCACTGTCTGCTTGACTTGTCCTCCTTCATCTACATCTTCTTTTTTGCGAAATTAGTTTTAATAATCATAATAAAATGTCGAGCTTTATATATATATTTTTAAAAAAGCACAAAACAAAGCAAAACTTGTACTCTATTGCCAAAAGACAGAGAAAAAGCTACATTTAGAAAATCCGTGGGAAATTGGAACTGGAGATTTGAATTGTCTCCTCTGAGAACAAAGATGCTTTGTAGCCAGGCAGTGTGTTGGGAGGGATGTGTGGGAGGTTCAGAAGTGGCTAAGCTGCTACTGTTCTTGCTGGAAGCGTGGCATTGTGACTGACTCAAAGTATCAGGGAGGGTACTCTTTCCCCTTCTAGCACACACACACACACACACACACACACAAATACACATATAAGCTTAACACACTGAATTTATAGACATATGTAAAACCTCCACGCACACTCCTCACAAAGTACACACAGATACTTTGAGGACTCACACACACACAGAAATGTTTTATCTTTCCAAGTACCTACGAGCAAGCCCAGACTTTTGTGATTCATCCTCCTTTGTGTTAAATGTGTCCTTGGTGTTTCACGGTTTGCTTGTGCTCCACCAGAGTAAAACGACTAGATGGGTATAAAGTAACATAGTGACTTAATCTCTCAGTTAAACATGTTTACTTACAGAGGGTGAGTGCCAGAAATCAGAAGAGATGCAGACGAGATGTGTGATGACGCAGCGCTACGCTGAGTGAACTAACAGAAATGCACATTTCTGCTGTTTTTATTTGGCGTTTGAGCCCCCACCTCTTTCTATTTACTACACAGGGAATGTGTGTATCGCACAAGGACGTGTCGATACAACTCCACAGATAAGGGTGACATTAAGTATTGTGGGAATCACAGGCGTGACCTGTATCTGCGCACGGAAGTCTCCTCAGTCATTGTAGAAACCCTCGCTTTCTGTGTCTGTGCTTTACTTTAAATGCAAATGGTATCGTTTCAGCACCAAATTCTGGCTTTGGTTGACCAGGTACTCCATCATCAGACTGACAGATTTCATTTAAGTCAGTGTCAGTCTCAGTCGTGAACAGGAATAGACAATGAGTTGAGTGGAGTTCATCAAAACCCAACAGACAGCTCCAAACTCTGTATATTCAAGTCAAAAGCCGTAACCACTATAGCATTATATAGGGTTAGAGATTTAGTCCATCTGTGATCAGACGCTACAAATGACATTAAATATAAATGCGGGCTTAACAGCCAAGAGTCTGTTCAGTGAATTTTATATGCTTATGTATCTGTCCCCATAAAAATAAATACAAATATTGTTTTAACAGCTTCAGCCACTGCACCATAAACTCCAGTAAAAAAAATGTGACCACCTTAATCACAAACGTGCACTGAATAAACTCATAAATGTGGCGAAAGCAAATGAATTGAGACCCATAATGAGAGCCCAACCACCCCCCCACCCCCCGCCCCAGAATGAACTGGGCCACCGGCTGACTCCCCCGAGCCAGGCATCAGAACCATGACTATTTAGATTCCTTTTCTTTTGCGTTGGCCCAGTTCTAAAGAAACCCAGCAGGAAAACTCCCAACGCTCCAGATGGCCGGTCTGCCACTGGTACTGACTCACCACACGACCGGATCCTTTGATTCACCTTTGGGAAAATTATCACATACAAGGTTTTAATGATTCATTCCATCTGACATAGTAGGTTAGTTACTAATTACAGCACTCCAGCAGTTTAACCAATGAACACATGATGAATTAATCATGTGCCTTCTGACCAGAAAACACAGTGCTGCCTCTCCGTCTAAAAAAAACGTTCTCTCTCTCTGTGTTTAACTATATCACCTCGGTGCCTTGCATTTCATACGGCTGGTTAACAGCTCCCGGTGGTTCAACCACTCCTGGAAAGCTCCCCCTGCTAAGACAGCGCTGGGAGCTGAACACAACAATACATTTCAAAATGCTGCTTTGTCTGTGGTCACCTGCAGTACCATGAATATATTGAGCCAATTAAAGACACAGCTTTGGCTGAGGAAGGAGACCATTATGGGCTGGCCCCGGCTGAAACCTTCTACAAAGCAGGTAGGCGGGGTCAAAGGTCAGCGCAGTTGCCTTCTGTCAAAATGCAAGCCTTGGTGCAGCCAAGCTAATTTTCGCCTCCTTTTTCTGCTGTAACATCTGTCAGTCTTGACGCCTGTCACCTGTCCAGCACGGTGCTGCTTAACCCAGAAACACCACAGCTACGCCTTCCTCTGAGGGTGAAGCTGCAGCCCTGTAATAAGGCAGCCACTGAACGAGGCTTTGACACTGACAGGAACTCCAACCTGAGCATGAGACGTGACAGATCTGTTTTACCAGTCTGCACGGCGGCTAGCAGCACACTCTGTGTGTGCTCTTTAAGTGCGTGTGATGACATCACTCCTTGCAGTTGTGTGTGACCTCAGTCCGAACAGAAAGACAAACTCGGCTGGCAGTGGAAAGTTTAACTGCGTTTAAAGAACCTGCTGATTACTGCTAATTTTGGTGGGAAAAGGGTACGTAAGTTTCACTGCTGCAAAAATGGCTCGGTGTCTCACCTGAACTCACTTCCCAAAAGACACAGTGTCCTTGGATCAGAGTGATCCTGCTTTTGTTCAGAGGACATTTTTGTTTCTAAAAGAAAAGCCATTGACTAAACCACTTGTCACTAAACGTAGTGATAGAAACCAGTTCCAGTCTCTCAGCGTGAGATCTAAACTGTCAGGCGTGGAAGGCTCCTGCTCTCAATAATGTAACAGTTAATACCCGAGCACTTTGTGTACACGGGCCCAACACACTCTGCTAATTTCCCTGCTGAGAACTGTTAACGGCTCCTCTCTGTTCTGTTAAATGGGAGATGAAAGCACCATGCTGTCTGGCTTTTCTGCTGCCGTCAAGCAGCCATCACGTGTCATGATCCTCCCCTCAGCCTCCACCGGGGCCACGACTTAGAGGAGGAGGAGCTGCAGGAGGAGGAGGAGGAGGTGTGGGGATGCATGAGTAAAAGAAAGAGAGGTGAGACAGAAGGAAGACGAGTGTGAGGGGAAAGTGGAGTGGGATGAGGAGAGTAGGCAAGTGGGGAGAGAGGAAGAGGAGGATGGGTATGAAGAAGAGCATGATGGCACTTGGAGGCATTTTGAGAGACCTAATAAACACAGAGTCCATTTCTCTCCCATGTTCAGTGAGCTCTCAGAAGGAAACACCACTGTAAGACAGCAGGAGATTTTTGCATGTGTTTTGCTGACTAGAGTGAAATGTGTACAGCACCCCCCCACCCTTACCACTACACACACAAACACCCCACAACCCCACCCTGAAGTCCCTTCCATTAACATGCACATGATGCCAGCTATGCATGACTTGCTTAGTTGCCACGGCGCCAGCTGGATCTGCCCAGCGCACCGTGCACAGAGAGAGAGAGCAGGAAAGGATGTTGGCAGAGGAGAAGGATTGGAGTGGAGGATGTGAGGGGATATGAGGGAAGGGGCAGCAGAAAAAAAAAAGACAGAGATTGCAGAAGGGCTGAAAACTGAGATAAAGTGTTGGGGGTGGAGAGAGAGATGGAGAGGCGCAAACAGCGACAACAGCAGGATGGATAGAGGCAGGAAACTCCTCTAAAAACTCTGATGACTTCTGGTCCAGTTTGAAAGAGCGAGCTGGCAGGAGGCTGTGACCCCGTCTGTCCTCTACCCCTCCACCCATCACTCCATCCACCCCTCATACATCCAGTCCTTTCATGGGGAGTCCAGCTGGCACTGGGCTGGGGGCGGTTGTTGCCGTTCAGATACACACACACACACACACACACACACACACACACACACAAACACCCACTCTTTTACACACTCATATACACAGTCACATCTGAGGGGACCAGTGGAGAAGCATTTCCTGGCTTGCCTGCAGCAAGCCAGATAGCTGTCCACTGGAAACACACATACTCACTTTGCTTCACTTACACACACACACACACACACGCACTCACACAAACACAAATATACACACAGTGTTTCACACATGCACACACAAACAAATTGGACCATGCAGCTCTGTGCATAAAATAATCAGATGATCTAGCCATGGGGGAGAACGCTGGCACTGACTCTTTCGGACATAAACCTCCAGCTAAGCTCTGCACAGGCTAAATGAAACACACATACTGTATGCAGATACACACAGACGGGGCTGTGGAGTAGTGGAATAATTGCAACAGGGTCATATATTTTAAAGATGACTAAAAATTTAACTCATATTACAGTCAAAAATATCCTGATAGAAGACTTGGTTATTTCCCCTATCAGTTAATCTGCTGAATATTTTCTTGATTAATCTAATCTTTAGAATGTAATGTAAAAAAAAATTACATCCCATGTTTCCCAGCTTGTTTTTCTAAAACCTAAAGATAGTTGCTTTTCTATCACAGAAGACAAAGAAAACCAGATGATTATCAAAATTGTTGCCAATTAATTTTCAGTCGAGTCATTGAGTAATTGTTTCAGCTGTGAAAAGTGGAAGATAAATGCTGGGATATCACTGTTTAAGCCACTGCATTAACAAATAATACATTACATTAAAACAGCAGGAAAAGAGCAGATTATGATTTGGTGTCCTGATTTACACAAATAATGGAAGTCTTGCTGTTTTCCTGTTCCTCGCTTGTCTCCTTTGTCTCCCTGTTGTCTGTCATGTTTGTACTTCAGGACACATTGAGCATTGTTGCTCATCGCTTGTGTAGGAATTTCCTTGCTTCAGTTTTTTTTATTATGTTCGCTTCTCGACCTCAGCGATACAAAGCCGATCAGAATAATCAGAACACAGTGGTGAACTTATGTCGCGTCTTGGTTCATATATGAAGTAATCAGTCACAGGAGCGTTCCCACTCTGCAACATAAATACAGGTTGAGTCACCCATATGTAATTCTGGCTCGCTGTCCTCTCTACTCAATGTCTCTCTCACACACATGTAGAGTACAGGCATAAACCTGTAGCTACCATGTCTCCGCCGCTCTTTGGGGTTTCGTGTATATATATGACGTGTTGCTACAGTAACAGACAGGAAATAGCCGCCTGTTTAGACTACTACTCAGATCCCATCTAATCTTCACGTCCTGATGGAGACGATTTAGTTTCCTCTAGTTTGAGCCCCAGACCACAAAACTGCAGCATCTGATGGAGCAAATTGCAGGGAAGGGGAACGACATGCCCTCCATCTTATAGACGTGTGGGCGTGAAGTTTGGATCTATTTGATGGAGATTTCCCTTCTTTATTCGGATATTAATCCCATCATGCAGCAGACACAACAGACGTCCAACAAAACTGACCAAGAATCCCCTGAGAGGACAACGTGCGGTTGTGCTTCATATCTGAATAATCATGAATATTTTTGCTTTACTTAATCTGCAGAGGAAGTTCAAAACTCGGAAGTCTTGCTGTTTCTTTGTTGTTGCTTTATTATTATTATTTTTACTATTATTATTACTACCTGTGCTCAGCCTGCACACACGCAGCTGTGATTTATCAAAGCTTTTTTGGCTTTCAGAGGAGGCTGGTTCCTCCAGTGCCGCTAAAACAAACAGCGTAATCATAGCTGCAGCACAGCGCAGCATGGCGTGTCTGCATGTGGTTGTTAAGATGGTGTGGCTCCATATTAGATGTGTTTAAAAATGATGAAAAGACTTAACAAGGAAGTGGCATTTCAGTTGTGTCTCGTTTTCACAATTGTGGTTAAATAGGATGTTGTAGTGAGATACAGAGAGAGAGAGGAGGCTCGAAAGTGTCACAGATGTAAATTCTTCAAAATAAGTCAATTAAATCCAGCAGGATACAGACGGGGGAGGAGCTGCTGTTTTTATGGGCGATCAATACTAATAATCACATGTTTGTCATTTTGACACAATGAAAGTTTCTATGTTTCCGTTTTAGATTGATTATTTTAATAGGTTGAGTTAAAATTTTGAGTGTTGAATACTTTCAATGATAAATCCTTTTTAACTTCATTGTGAGTTTCGATCTACATAATTACTGATCCCCTATCAGCTCTGTTACTGTGACAGCTTGGGTGAATCCAAATCTTGGCAGAGACACTGGGAATGATTTCATCCAGATGAGTTTCATCTCCGCAGCCAAGTGATGTCCCAGTGAAATTTATCCCCCAAAAATGGAAACCAGCACAGGGAGGGGGGGAAGAAAAAAAAATGTCTCTCTGACAATCAGAAACAAAGCTGAAGAAATCTGATAGAAACTTCCAGAAATCACAGAAAGAACTCCACTGTTGCCCCCTCGGTGTGACTGTTGGGGCCGTGGCCACGCAGGGGTAACGTCTGTCAGAGAGATAAGAGCTGAGGAGAGAGCCTCCAGGCTACGGCTTATCACACACACAGACCTGGAGGGAATACACAAACACGCGCGTACACACATACATACATTGGGGCGGAGGTGTGTGAAGCTTTCCACATAGAGAGATTTGAGGTGGGGGGGCTTATATCCCACTCCTGCATCACCAGGTGCCCACCAACAGTAGCTTCAGTCTATTTCTCTATCTATCTCCCAGCAGGATGACCTTCCAGTCGACAGATTACTGCAGCCGCTGAAAGAGAGAAAGAAAGAAAGCTGTAACATTTCCGCTGGTGCACATTTATAATTAGGCTAGAGACGTAATTATACAGTGTTGTAAATTGCAGATAACAGACCAGACATTCAGTGTTCAGGTAAAGCACCATATGCAGGTGTCCCCTCCTCAGATTTAAACACTCATGATATTTTCTTCTTTATAATGATACAGAGGAAATGTCTTGTAAAAGATGCACAGATGCACGATCCTCCACTTATTGCAGCTTTGTTTAAACATTCCTGCAGAGCAACCACAGGCATCGGTTTGAGGACTGGGCAACTTCTATTTTCTCATTTTCAAACAGCCACTTTCTTGCTTCTTATCATGCCATCGCTAATTCGCCGATTGCTACGAGTTCATATCCCATGAGTGTGAGTGTGTGTGGGTTGTTGAAAAGCACTCTGGGAAATGCAGGAAATCACATGCTGAAGGAGACCAGAGAGAAAACAGTGAGAGAATTGGTAAATTATAACGCTTAAGTAAGCAATTATCCGCTGTGTCCCTTCCAGTTTTCACTTCAAAAAAATGACATGTAACACAGAGACTAATTACCCCCCCGATGCAAGGCAGCAGCTCAGCGGAGAGCTGGTGTTTTTACGAATGGGTGGGAGTGGACTATCCCACATGCTAGCAATTAAAATGTTAGTGATGCTTATTCTTATTATGGGGCAGACTGCTCCTTGAACGCATCCCTTTTGTGTATTGAATCAAAATGAGAATAAGCATGACTTCACTCCTCTAACAAGCAGGAGAAGCAGCTGGAAGTCTGTACTGTCTGAGTGAACTGTAGCTGTGACAGTGCAGATTCGTTCTGTCTGTCTGGCATGACTTTAATATTACATGATTTACTGTTTCATGTTCAAGTAACATGTCCTTCAAAATGCACTGTGAGACACCAGCAGAGGGAGAAGGGTGGATGTGTGTTTAGGGCAGCAGGGTGGCCTGATGGGTGGGGGTGGGGGGGTGGGGGGGTCTCATTCTTGAAAGGTCAGCAGTTCAGTCCCATCATCAGCCTGTGAGTGTACCAGCAGCCGTGTGGCCTGTACAAGATGCTGTATCTCCACTCCCTCACTACATGTGGTGTCAGTGCTAAAATACTAAAATGTCAAAAGTGAGTCTCATAGTTTTTCCATCTTCCAGTCGCTGCTGACCTTTGGTGTTTGTCTGTTTAAGAGGATGTACAGTTTGGCACAAGCTGTGCAACATTGTCTTCCAGTATGTTTTATTGAGCCAAAGAAAGTTAAACGCACAGTAAACTGTTGTACCAGTGCTCATTTTCATAGTCCTTGGGATTTGAACATTATTCAAGATAAACTATTGAAAAACAAAGGAGAAATGAAAAAAACTAAATAAGCAGATAAGTGACCAAATAATTCAATAATTCCACTCAATGAAATTGACAAAAAAATGTGTAGAGAGTGGAAACATAACTCCTTTTCTACCTTTATCCTCCCTCTTAGATTTCCTCATTCCCTAAACCTCTCCTGTTCCCCTGCCCCCGACCTTTCCCTCACTCATATACTCAGTAAGTAGAAAAAGACACAGTGTTTAAACATGAGTTGCAACTTAGAAGCTTCTACATGTATGGTATAAAATAAGGGATTCAACTGTGAGAGTCTGCCTGGTAAGACATATCCTATCCTTTCTAAATGCACAAGCTGTGCAGTAACGTCTTGCACACTAGATTCATACCACCAATACAGAGATGGTTCCAGTTCTGTACTTGCAGCAAAAAGTTTAACTGCTGCTGTGAATAAGCAGGAAAAGTAGGTTGAACTCTATAAGTAAAGGAGAGCAAATTGATGTCGAGTGAAGTAGGTGGATATTTAGGGAAATATCCTGTTCTGTTTGGTAGGTATATATAAATGACACCTAATTAGCATTAGGCCTATAATTAGCTTAAAATACAAAATGCTTCCGTAAAGCGTAATAGCTGTAAATTTGGGAAAGTGGTTGTGTGGTACAGGAACGAATTAGCAGAATTAATAGTGGGGATTAGGCCTTTGATTAACTGAAAATGAACAAAAATAGGGTTCAAGAGGTGAAAACAGCGGAATGAGGAGGGTGCCGGCTGCAGAGAATAAAAAGTGGTTATTTCTACCAAGTCTTATTGCTAGATTATGTTCTGGGACGCGAGCCAAATGTTGGTGTTACACTCTCAGCCGGTGGTGGTCCCTTCTTTGTCCTTCAAGACACTTGCAGTCCCCGAGACAAAGAACTAAACTGAAATGCGGCAAGACCTAAAGAACAGAGGACTTTATTAACAAGCAGACACAGAATCAGCACCTCCTCTCCTGGAGATTTTACATGTGGCGTTCATAATTTGTTCATCAAGGGCTATTTTTTCCACTTAAAGAGTAGCCATGAAAAACCCACCACCAGCTGAGATCAAGTAAAGGTCTAGATCAGATAGAGGAAAAACTGATAATGTCAATCTTCTTTATATTAAAGCACATAAAGAAATATGAAAGATCTTTCTGATGTCAGCTGTCAGTCTTGAAGAAGAGAGGTCTGTATTATCTCAACATAGTGTTTTTGGAGTTTTTGTTTGATTGTAGCGTGATCCTGCTGGCAGTTAATGACCACTTTTGAAACTCAAAGTGAGGCATTGATAAGGTTCTTTTCTTGCTGTTACAGTATTTCAATCTGAGCTCTGGCTTGACCACTGGGAGTCTTTGTCGGTTAAAAAGTCTTATCAATCAATTATCAGTCTGGGATCCAGCCTCAGTGTTTAAAGGCCTGCGGAAAGTTCACCCGCTGCGACTTCCAATCTAGAAAATAACCAAACTGGTCTGTGGCGTATTCAACTTTCCATCAACCAAACCCCGGCCTCTGCTATGAAATTTATCCATCTTGTTGAAACAGGATGCATTATTGATACACAGCCAGCAGAGTTGGAATAGGAGCAGCAGGATTGAGGGGGTTGAGTGTAGCGTGATATATAGTCTAAATATTTTAAAGAGAGGTACTTGTTTCTCTACGTTGCGTGCCTAAATATTTTACGTCTGGGGCCTCTGTGGGTTGATGCAGTCAGGAATTCAAGATTTTCCCTTTTAATACTCCAGTCGGAAGAGAAGGGTGAGCTCATTGAAAGAGCTGAGCCGAGCCGGGCCACTGCTGGTTTCAATCAGGGAAGAGGCAGCATGTGGGTGACCCGCGAACACGCCAGCGAGCACGCGCTTACACACGGACTCGTCGTGTACTGTATCCCCCTCCCCCGGGCTTCTCTCCAGCTCTTCAGTAGTTGTGGTTTTTCTGAATCAGACTACCAAGTTTGAACTTCTTCAGCTGTCTGGCTCCAGGCAGAATTACATGTAATAATTCAATGCACATACACAGTATGCTACACTGTATGCTGCACATTACATACATCCAATATGGTCTGTGCGCTCTCTACATAATTCTGTGGTTTTATTATGTGGTACAGATGCACAAATTGCCATCCTGCGATTTAAGTGCACAAACCTATACGTCTCATATTGGCTTCTAGACCCAGATTTATCCTGCTGCTCATTCAGCATTGGACCCATGCACAGGCTCACTCTTCACTGCACTCACAGGGTCAGATGTACGTCGTGCAACTTGCATCTGAAGCTTTACCTCTGCTCTTCTGCTACTACTTTCCATTTCAATGTTAAAGACCCCCCTCCCCCCTTGTTTTTTTAATGGAGTTCATTCCCACACACAGGTACAGCTACACACTCACAAATACATGCTGACAATCACAAGTACTTACGTAAGCAGAGCTCTACAGAGGCAAACACATGCACACAAACACACACAAAACATCCAATTTGTGTTGAGGGCTTAGGCACATTTCTTATTCCTCTCTGTGTTGCTACTGCGAGCTATTCCCTTCTGGCCCGACACATCCGAAAACCTCAATAAACCGCCCATCTCGCTCTATTTGTGTGTCTGTGTGTTTATTTGTGTGTGTGCATGTGTGTAATAATGGGCCAGACAGAGCAGCCTCTAATCCTGCAGACTAGTGCGATGTCTTTCAATTAGCCGGCAGGGCTTGTTCAGGGCCAGTCAGGGTCAGACTGCTATCACAATCTGCAGCTAATCCACTGCAGACTGATCAATGCAGAGAGAGGCAGGAGGGGGAGGAGGGGTGGAAGGTCAGACGTTTCAGGGAGGCAGAGAGGAAAGGTTAGACCTTTAGGCAGGTAAGAGAAGGAGACAGTAAGCAGCAGATGAAGGCGTGATCGACAGGAGAGGGGGAGGAGAGCAGGAGAGGATCGAAAGTGGGCTGGTTCCAGAACTCTAAATCGCCGTCCACGTCTCCCAGTTTGTTCAGAAGCAGTTTATATAAGTCTGGAGTTGTCCCCGCTGACCACAAAAACCAGCTGGAGGTTAAAAGCTACTGTAAGCAGGTGGGTGTGTATCTGTTAATGCTAAAATATTGATAAAAATAACATCAGGAGTGTGTCTTCATTTATTTCTAATGAGTTCTCCCAGGCGACAGGAATACGGACACCAGGCAAAACTGCTTTTTATTCAACATTTCCAACAACCCCCCAATTTCTTCCCGCAGCACACAGAATATTATTATGTACGGCTGTGCTTTAAAGAAAATTCCCTGCCACATCAGACCCAGTGCCAAATTGGTGACAACACTCCAAACACTATCTTGAAGCAAATGACTGTTCTTGGTGGTAGGTAGCAGTGGGCTTGAAGATGCAGAAAATGTGAAGTGAAAGCTTGAATTGAAGTAGCTTGCAATCAGTTTACGGCTAAATCCTCATCCACTATGGAAACAAAAAGGTAGTGTCCATAGTAGATACAATACAGTCCAACAAAACAGTCTAAGTCTGTAAACTATATTATTTACAGTTGGATGACTTTTATGTTTTTACCTTTAGTGTTGTGGAGTTCATTAGATTAGTTGCTGTGTAGTAGTTTCCATGGGGACTTATGTTGATCTCTCATTTACTTAAGTTCATCCTGACATGAGATGATGAGAATCATTTTATAGTAAGGTTTGTGAAAGAGATTCTTTCACGGTGCTAATTCCCTTTCTGAACTCTGACTGACTCGAGTGGCCATGACACCCGGCTACCTTTACCCTTCAGCCAGAGAAGGACGAACACATACTGCAAACCTTTTCACAGTGAACTGTAAATATTACAAAAACATCAGACATTTTAATAACTGTGTTTCAAAGCGTGTAAGCTATTCAGGAATGTGTCTTGATGTCATTGTGGGGAAATATCAACAGTTCCCATCAGCATCACATAACACAGGCATGATGTAGATCTAGGGTGGAGGGCAGTATTGCTTTCTTGATGTTTGCTTTTCATTTTCGTGTTCCTGATCATATTCATGAGCAGGAGAGGAGAGGGGGGTGAGTGAGATGAGCAAAAAGAGCAGTGGTTTTAGAGAGCGGCCTTAATCCTGTCCACACTGGGTTTGCTGTTTTCCTCCATCGCTGGCTCCCCCATCCTCCCTCGTCGTCTCCCTCTCCCCTACTCTTTTTTTTTTTTCTGTTTTGAAAGGATGGAAGTGATCCATCTGAAATAAGCAAAGGCACGTTCGCTTTCCCTCTCTTTCTCTTTCCCCCTCTTTCTTTTTTCTCTCCCGGGCCCCTTTAACCCCCCACTTCTCTCTCTCTCTCTCTCCCTCTCTCACTCCACCCTTGTCTTTAACTCCCCTCTGCTCTGTGGTTCAGATTTGCTTAGAAATGAGTCACCTGACCACAAACCGCCCCATTTAAGAGGGAAGGAGCAGTGGAGAAGGGGTGGGGTAGATGGAGGATTGGAGGGTGACTTAGAAAAGGGAGATGGATTGAGTGAGAGTGGGCGAGAGGAATGGAGACAGAGAGAGAGTGAGAGAGGGGAGAGGGAGGCTGATGGCTGTTTTTCACTCAGCTGGTTTTGTTGATCAGTATCAACAGCCAAGGTCTGGATCCAATCAGTTCCCTGAATTCAGCCAAGCAGAATAAGAATAAAAATATATTTGGCAGTGCACGATAGTGGTGCCCGTACGCACACACACGCGCCCACACACACACACAATATCTAAACAACACACACACAACAGCAATGCAAATTCAGTGCATAATGCAGCGCAGGCAGGGTGTGAAGGCAAGAGCTCTTACTGGGGTTTTGGATTATGACACAAGTGTGCTGGTGCTCATACATTTACGTGTGTATGTGTATGTGTGTGTGTGTGTGTGTGTGTGTGTGTGTGTAGGCATGTGCATAATAGCTAGAAACTCAACTGAATTAATAAAGCCACAGACATGTAGGTGTGAGACATC